>NW_020653740.1:4911060-4993655 GCF_003589595.1 Hyposmocoma kahamanoa | reverse complement strand
ACACACACACACACACACACACACACACACACACACACACACACACATACGCGCGCGCGCGCACGCGACCACTCGCTCAGTCACAAGCACGCACAAGTAATTTAATTGCTTTGTAATTAACATTATTTAATTTCCCATTGTTTAGTAAGTAATTCATTGGTTTTTAGAAATTTTCTCGTCTCTAGTAACTTTTCGCATATAATATATATTGTATACTTCGTTTCAATCCAATTTCAACAAAGTGTAATCTAACAAATCACTGACCATAGAGGGTCTAGTGATGGCCACTTGTAATGCCAACTACATATCGATTAATTAATTGAATGAATGGATTTGTTAAAGGGAGTCTTCTAGCCATATGTAGATTTCCGAAATCTTAATTTATTATTAATAAACAACTATAGACAGGTCATGGATGTATAGATGAAAATAACATCACTTTTGGACTAACATTTTTCACATACAATTTTGCGATGCTGTTCGGATGAATGTTGTTGGCGACAATGGTGAGATATCAAGTCGATGTCTTCGAAATATACGTGAATGTGTTGCTTGTTCGATATATTGAGTGCTCAAACACTCTTCTTTGCTGTTTGTTCGGAATGGATTGGAACAGACTTTACATTCTTTCCAGAATTGGTTACCTACGAGACAGGCTTTGCCAAGTGTAGGAGCCAGTGTAACCGGTTTAGATAAAGTTTAAAAGTACATGTCTTAAACATACGTATTCCATAAGGTGTAATATGTTCCTGTTCCTGTTATCGGTAACTGAACTGTATTTATTTTTATGTACAAATAAATAAATTACTTACTTACTTACATAAGTACAACATAAAAAATATCATATATTTTAATACAAACAGCCTTATTTGTCGTACTAAGTCTATCACAATCGACGAGGCAAACGATCGAGTGCTATGATTTGCACGCGTTGATAGGCACTCGGTAAACACAGTAATTAATTCCCTATTCGCCTGTTTTAATTGATTACTTAACATCCGGTGTTGGTTAATAATAAACATGTCTCATCATGTGTGCACTTGAACACAATCTCTTTGCGCTCTTCTGCGTAAAAGAAAAGTGTCCTATTCTAAAAAAATACAGAAAAACGCACATGATATCGTTGCCTATATACAATAACGCAGTATTATAAAATAGTACTATTTTGAACTAAGAATATAGTGAAGAGCAGAGTAAGTGAAATTTTATCATGAATAAAGCACCCGTCAACATTTTTTAAAGCCATTTGAAGATAGGGATATATTTTTTCTGTAGCGAGTGCTTGTTGAACACCGGTCATAGATAATAAGTGCAGGTACGAACGTAGTAGGCAATAAGTAAAGTCATGGATTTGGTAGATCACTATTCTAGTTTATGCTATGCTACACTAAACAATAATTTCTTGCCTGTATATGAAAAAACACTTAATTACATAAAATCTCACTTTTAAATATTTATTTTTGCAAATTTATATGCCAAATACTAAACTCTTACAATTTTTAACGCACTAGTATTTTTATGTTCAGATTGGAGATGTATTTTGTGTGGAGTACCATTGGACACACATGTCTTTGATTGAAATTAATTTTCCTCGTCAAATTTTTTTTTATATGTAAGATGGTTGATTTATTGACGATAAAGTTTGCATATACTGCTCGTCGCTGTATGCTTAAGTTAAGTCGTAGTATTTGCAGAATACTGCGCAGTATTCAAATGTGCAAAGGTATATAAGAAAACTACGTTATTTTGTCACTAACAGTTTCTGGTACAATCGTCTGCAACAAACCCGCCTCCCTGCTGACTAGCTGTCGTAACTATAGACAAATATTTAAGGTTTACATATCGCGAATCGTAGCTGATGCCAATTAAAATGTAGACATGCTACGGTTAGTGTTCGCTTCTGACAGCTTAGTAAGATCACAGGTCTCTCATTGAATTACAACAAAAATATCGAGTTCCTAGATTTTCCTGCACATTCGAAGTGAAACTTTTTTTTAGCATCCGGAATCGCGTATATTTAAAACAAATCGCAGTGGCTTGTATATTCAAATGAAGTTGTTCATATATAGTAAAACACGATTAACTGTCGTTCACGATATTTTTGACGTTACGACGACAGACTTGCGAGACAATGGGAAATACTAGAACGACAGTCGTCTGACGATAAATAAAATGTCACGATAAAAGTGTGACGACAGATAATCGCAACTTCAAACGATTCTGTCGTGCAAACGATAAGGCGGCTGCCGTGAACCGATAAATTGTCGTCACGATCTCGTGGGAACAGCTAGACACGACAGTCGTTCAACGATAAAATAAACGTCCACGACACAGTCACGGCAGATAGTCAGGATATGGGAACTGGCAAGACGCGACAGTCGTAATATCATGTAAAAATATATAAAAAGATAAATAAAACGTTACAACATAATGGGAACGTTACTGTCAAATAAGTAATACTCTACCAAATTAAAAGACGCAGGATGCGGATGAAGCTTCATATTTGGCATTGCCTTTTAATATGGTCGAACATTACTTAACAGTAATTGTTTCGGACGGAGAACGAGAGAGAGTAAACTCCCTGAACGTGACCCAACACCAGATCGCAACTTTTTGAGAATACGCAAATTGCGACATTTTTTAATGCGGCATTGATATACCCACGTGAGATTGGATTTTGTAACATGAAAGCAATCTATGTAGTGAGTCTGTGCCATTCAAACTTTAATGGGTCAGTTCCAGATTAACAAGCCTATGATTTTTTTTATAATTTGTTTTACAGTACGCATTTTGTTTTTTTTTTTTAATTAGACCACTTTCATTCTAAAGGTGTGAAATATACGCGATATGACAAAAATGTCAAATACGACATTTAATTAGGAAAAGGTACGCAACACATTCACCTAGAGAAATTGAAGTTTGATTTTTATAGGAAATATTCATTGAAATTATAGAATATTTAACACAAATAAAGTCCGTGTTTCCAAATGTTTATTGGCGAAAATAAAATAATAATTCAATAAACGATTATGAAGATTATGATTTGGTTATAATCCTACCACGTTTGTATATTATAATACTGGAGACTTCATAATCCTTTGTATACTTATCCAAGCTCGCAAAAGTCTAGTCGTGTAACAAATATCAGGTTTGGGAAAATTTGTCTATTATTTCGAGTTCTTAGGTTTTCGCGATTGTTACACATAGAAAATGAAACTTTTTTTCTGGATTTAAATCGCGTATATTTGGTTTTTATAATATACGCGACAAATATACGCGATTTAAATCCGGAAAAGTAGTTTCATTTCCTTTGTCTATTATTTTCATCTGTACCTACCTAGCATACAATTGTATTTTATTAATTACTCCTTTCATACTTATGACTGTGACGTCTTATCGAAACGCATTAATAGTAGGCACTAATTAATTTCATCTGGACCTATAATTAATTGATGGGTCGACATCCTGCCAAGCACCCACCAGCAGTACGTTGTACACACATGCGAAAGTAATCAGTGACCGCTTTGTTTATCTACTTGCCCTCAATTTGATGTCCCTTTGTGTACTACGCCTATGTAATACAAAGTTTAAATTATTGATTGAATAAAAAGCTATTTGGTTGCATATCACATGCACACTACTGCTGGACACGGGTCTCAGGAGGTTAGTCCATCACATCGTGCCGGAGCACGTGAATTAGCGACTTTACATTCACACTATAAAAATTATACTCTTTAGGTTGTATTCCAGGACTCTACTCAATCCTCAAGTCAGGACTTGAGTATGATTTCAAGCACTGGAAATACGACCCTAATGGGTTATACTCAAGTCCTTGCCATTAGGGTCGTATTTCCAGTGCTTGAAATGATACTCAAGTCTGCTCAAATCCTGACTTGAGCATTGAGTACAGTTCTGGAATACGACCCTTATTTTCTAAAGTCCAAGCTTAGGAGCTATTCAAACTGAAAAAAAAGTTGACAATTGCATATTTTCCCATTCATCGTATACACTTATCGCTACTTCAATTAAAATTTTACCTTACCCTGTTTAGACATAAGGTCCAATGTTCGGTTAAGGTTCACAGTAACATTCTATATTTGAATTATCGTTTGTTTTTCATAAAAATAATTATGATAATTTTTCGATATCAGAACATCGTAGCTGTAGGTACTCAACTAATCAATTGAATGTTTATCTTAACTGTTAAGATATTATAATATGTAACCTATTATATACTAAAGAAGAAGTGACGTTTTATCGTATTAAATAGTTTCTCAATAATATATATACGCCTGTTTCCGTAGATTCGAATGTATCCGAAGCTAGACATTAAAAAATAAATAGATGTTACATTTTGTAAATGAGAACAAACTTTAGCACACAGTTTTTAAGTCCACTGACCCGTTTATTCTAGTGACGTTAACCTTTTTCAAAGAAACTAATAAAAATCTAGAAGCCAGAAAAGCAAACACGCTATTTACACAGTACGTTCAATTAACTAAACGTAGTCGTTCCCGCGAGTTCTGTCGACCCGGAAAGGTGATTTTATTACGTCATAAATCTCGCAGCACAGCATCTGTGACCCCAACTGGTAGCATTCGTTTATTTAGTCGAATACCGGCACATGTGACGTGGTTTATGATAGGGTTCTGTTATGATGAAACACATGGTTTTTGCCAAGTCTTTTATATTTTACAGATGCCTTGGATAGAAATTAATAACTCATAGATTAAATAAAATATTGCGCAGATAAAATCTGCTGATAGAATACATTTACGAAAAACATTAGTTCGTATTTTTAACCCCCGACGGCAAAAGAGGCGAGTTATAAGTTCCAAACCTTTGTCTATGCATATGTGTATCTGCCTAAATTCTGCTAATTTTGTGTAAAAACTGTGAAGACACCCATCGCATAACAATCATTTTTTTCTATTCCAGAAAACTAGTCGCCCAGTTCAGTCGCGAAGAGACATCACTACTCGTTCTCCGCGTCATGGTAGGACTGATCATCCTTTACGATTGGGTGCATCCTTCAGGGGCCTTCTGCCGTTCATCATCAGTGGACGTCAAAGGTTGCGTTAAATTTCTCCAACAACAAACGCCGGCAAAGGCCGAGCCCTTGCTAAACGCCTTAAGGTACACAACTAAACATCTGAACCATCAGTCGACGCCGAAGAATATTCGGACGCTGCTGGCAGCGTGAGGACAGCACTCCAGCCTTGCATGTTGCTGTGGGGAATGAATCGACAATAATTTGCGGGGACTTCTCAGCGGCACGCTTTATGTTTACTCTCCTTGTACCGACCACCCTTACTCCGCTTTTTTGGGTTGCACGTAAAGCATAGATCGGGCCAAAGAAATATTTTTTTGGTCGTTGGCTCAGACGGCAAACGCTTGATCCACGTTTTAGTAATTCGTATTTATTTTAGGCTCTTCAAAGACGCTTTCGTCCCAAACCAAACTTTTCCATATAGTTGCTAACGTCTCACGCGCTTGTCTATATTTGATAGGGCCAATGTAGTAACCAAATAAAATAATTCATTGGTTCCGTAAAACCGCATTTGGAGAGAAGTTTTACTATAATTTTTTAAACTAAATTATTGGGTCTAAAGAAAATACTTATTAGGGATAAATATTCGAACAAAAACCACAGAAAGCTGTGGATACAATAACGTTGAGTTTATTTACAAATGACCTCGATTTTATTTACAAATAACGTCGATTTTTTTACAAATAGGTCGGTTTAATTTGCAAATAAAGTCGATTTTATTTACATATAACTTCGATTTTATTTACAAAAAACGTGCATTTTATTTACAAATAAGATCGATTTTATTTGACTAATAAACTCATAGATGCAGAAAACTATTTTTGAACGTTTTCTAATACCTAAATAATAGTCACTATGTGTAATGTCATAGCTAGCATAAAGAGGCTTTTAAAGCTATATTAATTATTAAAGAGAATTGTTTCCCCTCCCCAGACGTGCAAGGTAAGGTAAATTAGATATCACAACACAAATTATGATACAGCAGTCATTCGCAAACTGTAAGTTAGCTTTTATAAACCTTTAAATAATAGGGAAGCTTACAATAGATACTTTTAACGTAATTATATGTAAGAAGAAAGTATTATTTGTGTTATTATCTACTGTGTAAAAATGCCTTTCAAATTATATTAATTGGTTACCACGTCATGGATTGTGCAATATAATTAATTCCACTGTTCGTTCTTATATTAACTTTTATTATAGCACATTTCTACTGAACGTCGGTTTGTTTTACATATCGTTCCTTCCAACTTTAATGGACGTGAATTTTATTTGACTAACGTTGTAAGGCACGATATGAATGAGAAATTCTACTTATTTCAGTGCAATCGCACAACGCAGTGATGTTTCTTTCAAGAAGACTGAAGTGATAATGCTCGTGAATTATAATTATCAGTAACCAATATTGATTATTAATTTTGCATTTAATAATAACGATGTTGATTTTATTGTAACGCTTACGGTCAACCCTACGTCCACCTTTGTGTAGAACTGTAACATCGCAGTCATAAGCGGGTTTACCCCCTGTAAGCGGAACTCCAAAATCAACCAATCTAGAATAACTTGATAAGAACACGCCTTAAGGTGGATTTAAATCCAAAGGCCAAACGAAATTTAAATCAGATGATGCCTTTTAAACTAATAAATTAAGTCGTGTTAACACAAATCTATCTATACATTTACCACTGCCTTGATGTTATCTATCATAGCGATTTTAAATGAATTTTTATATGACGCGTTTTCTGTTCACGATTGTAATGTCAATCCTACTTCGCCCATTTCTCAAATTTAAAGTAATTGAAATGTACAAAATCCGCATAAAATAGTCCATTTGCGTAACTCAGTGGAAAATTCAACCTGGCTTTTTTTTATAACATCAAGTGACAGGACGAACAAGTCGTGCGCTTGATGGTAAGCACCACGACTGTCTGTTGTCTGTGACTGTGTCACGAACTGCAAAGATCTGAGGGGTACTACCACTGCGCCCGTCACACTGAGACATAAGTTGACAAGTCCCATGTGTCTGTAATTAATTATTATGGGAAGAGGTTTGATATGAAGCCTTGTTTTAATATCTCCAGTGAACTATATTAGAGGATTGCAAGATTTGTTAATTATTTTAATCAGAGATGTACGGAAAAACAAGGTTATGAATACAGCACACTTTCGATTGTCAACTTTTTGCTAAATAAGATTTATTTGTGCATCAATCATGTTTTTTTATATACTGCTAGGAATTGCTCGAGCTCAACGTTTATAAATACTAGTTATTTTTATAAGTGAATAAAAATTCGGAACAGTTGCTAATAAAATATTATACCAAAAAAATTGATACTGGGTTTAGATGACAAGCGTTCAGACGCGCGTTGAGGGCTATTAGTGAAAGGCGTGTGTAACGCTTATCATGAACTGACACTAACCTGGAGATCTACTCCCGTTCTTCATCCGAAACAATTACTGTCAATTAAGTAATACTCGACCAAATTAAGAGTCGTATTCCAGAACTCTACTCAATGCTCAAGTCTGGACTTGAGTATGATTTCAAGCACTGGAAATACAACCCTAATGGCAAGGACTTGAGTATGATTTCTAGTTCTTGAAATCATACTCAAGTCTTGACTTGAGCATTGAGTAGATTTCTGGAATACAACCCTAAAAGACGCATAATGCGAATGAAGCTTCATACTTGATTGGTCGAGTATCACTTATTTGACAGTAATTGTTTCGGGCGGATGTCGGACAGAGAACAGATGTGTCTGGGGCGTAGACGTTGCCGTTTTATTATGAAGTTAGTCTTATTACATTTACATTACATTTTGTCAACACAGTAACTTATTCAATAATGGTCTTTATTTTAAAAAACTTTAATTATTAATCGAATTTAAGTATTGTCTTTCACTAGTGCACACTTATCTCGTCTTCTCTTGTATAGTGTTAATTGATAAAGATATGGTAATTTAATAGATCGACCTGAATTTCTAAGAAAAAGGTACATAGTAAAAGCTGGTAATGTAGGCTTCGGGTGTATTGGGGAATTTTAAACCTGGAGTGTTAAAAATCGAGAACGTTTTTATAGATCAATGTGAAATTGCAATGGACCATGTGTAGTTGGTAGATACTTCATATTTTCTACCGAAAACGCGAGCATTGTTGTCAAAAGTAAACACTAGCGCCACGAAATTAAGTCTAAATTGAATAATCTCTCGTCAGTTTTTAAGTAAATACGATTAAAAATGAAGATCGATGAGATTTGTTCACTGAGGTTTTGGTCGATCTGTATTTATGTATTTAGATAGTTTGCACACACGATCAGCACAATACTAGATAGTGTGTAGGTGTTGCATAGTGAATGTCATTCTGGATGCGAGATACCTTTTTAAAACTGCGTAAACAAAACGAGAGGTTTAAAACTTAGTGTTAGTGTTAGGGCGCCTTCAAATTAGACGCTTATAGAAGCACTGAATTAGCGCCACTGTGGCGCGGCCACTTCTGATTTTCATACAATATTTAGATGAGCAGTTGCGGCGCGACTGTCGTGACATGTGCGCGTCACTTTTGCAGTCCCAAATAGTGAACTAAAAATTACTGCAGCGCTCCTATAAGAGTCTAATTTAAAGCCGCCACTCATCAATAGAAAATCATATTTGTTTTTAATAGTTTTATCATGTTTTAGGAAGAGTAAAAAATTATATGATGATAAATAGTGCCCAGTTCTGATGTTAAACTATGCAATTATTAAGCGAATTGTTGAATTTTCTTTATGAACTATCGTTCTTATTAGAATTATATCGTATGGCATTTATTATAGGAATTGATGGTTCGAATTGACGAAACGGCATAATAAATATTCCAAAATTTTACACTGCCCTTTATATATTGTATTTGACGAGGTTTTTTACAACTCCATGTTGAGTCTAAGCTTCTAGTTTAAAAATGAAGTATTGATTGCTTATGAATTATTGTATGAATAAAAATTATGTACGACAATGTGCTTGTTTTAAATTTTCTTAGATTATATACTTCTAATGTCAAATTTATGATAAAATGTCGACTATGTCTATGCGACTGTATGTACAGCAAAGTCCTGAGAGCTAATTATACTTATAATAATTTGTTACGAATTTAGTAAAATTTTTAGCAAGTTTTCTATGAATAAAAATTCGGTTTCTAGTTATCCAGATTGTTGTTCCCATTATATAGAATTTCGAGAGGGCTTGTATGATAGACCTAATATTAGTTTCATTTATTTATTGTATATAATAAACACACCAAAGTTATAATAAATTTGAATAGACTCTTGTATATTGTGTTTTTATTACAAACCTACTAAACGACTAAAGACTTCCGAGTATTATTTATATACATTTAAAACAGTATAAAGGTGACGCCCACAATTATAGTACAGTACTTTAAATATTGTAAATTATTATACTTTGCTTCCTGGATACATTAATCTATTTTTTAAAGTAAGTAATAATTACCTGCATTCAAATGCTTTAAAAAGTTGCTTGCCTCATCAGGCAATCGAACCGACGAAATGTGAAAAAAACACCTGTAGTTTTATGAATAATAAATGGCGATCTTTACCTGATAATCTAATTTCAAAAATTCGAGCATGAACAAGCTGGAATAAGTGACGCTCAAAGACGGATGCTGTAGGACCAGAACCAGAAGTGTTCTATTCACTGGTATAACTGACATTACCAAAATCAATATCTACTACTAGCAACTATACAAAAAAATACAAAAATTTCAAGAACATTTGGAGAACCATTACGGTTTGAGACAAGCCAGGGAAGCACTCCCAACGCTCAACGGAAGTCTATCCCGAAAATTTCTTAACTGTAACTGCTGCTCTAACGGACAATGGTCCCTATCCCTAACACCTTCCCAATTTAGATATGAATCTACGCAGAGCGTCGAAGAATGGGGAGGAAACGGTCGCATATATCCTGTTACAATTAGACAACAGCGCCGATAATAAACCAACCGGCGGCGGCGCGCCGACAAAAAAGTGTCGGCGGCGGCGGCGTTTCGGCGACGCGAGCGCGACCCTAAAACGAATTTGTATATCGGTGTTTGTTTTTACAAAAACCGTTATACAAATAGTTTTTCAAAGGAAAAAATAAAATCACGTATTTTCTATAATAATCAAATTTTTATCAGTTCGATCAGGCGCTCTGATCGTACGCACGCGCTTGCTTCCATATTGTGTATGCGTAGTGAAAATGGCGACGCCAGAAATTGACAAATGAATTTTTAAACAAAACCTTTTTAAGTATAAAATCACTAACTTTTGTCGCCTATCTATGTCACCTCTGCTGAGGACGGACGGCACGCTTGCCTATACTGCAGATGACAAGGCAAATCTTTTTGCCTCAATCTTTGCAAAGAGTTCGCGTCTGGATCTAATCTTACCTCAGGCTGGCTGCACTATGGCGCCAATTCGCATACGCCAAAAAGAGGTACTTAGAACTCTGCGGAATCTAGACGTGAATAAAGCTAGCGGGCCAATTGTATTTCCAGCACTAGTCCTACGTAACTGTGCGCCTGAGTTGTCTCCTGTTCTCACACGCCTACACCAGTAACGCCTCTAACTTGAGACTGGTGTAGTTCGCAGGTCGTGGAAGCTTGCAAACGTGCAACCTGTGCCAAAAAAGGGAAGCAGAGCTGACTCTGTCAACTATAGACCTATCTCAGTAACTTCCATACTCTGCAAGGCTATAGAACGTGTACTCAACAACCGTCTCTCGTCGTACCTTAAAGACAACGACCTCCTCAGTGATCGCCAGTACGGATTCCGACGACGGCGATCAACTGGGGATCTTCTTATGTATGCCTGTCACATATGAAGCTAGGCTATAGAAAAGCAAGGTGAAGCACTTGCAGTATCTTGGGATATTTCTAAAGCCTTTGATAGGGTCTGGCGCGCAAACCTTTTAAGTAAGCTTCCCTCTTATGGGCTTCCGACTGACTTTTGCAATTGGATCTCGGATTTCTTGAGCGAACGTTCGTTTCGAGTGGTCTTAGAAGGCTACTCTTCCGAACATATGGCGATAGATTCCTCAGGGTTCCGTACTGTCTGCAACTCTCTTTTTGCTGTATATCAATGATATGTTAATTCCAGGTACCTTTGCGTGTGCTGATGATAACACACTTGTAGATAGGTACTTGACCAATGCAAGGGTCAGTGAAGAGGAAATCCAGTCTTGTCCATTTTTTTTAGTTCTTGTCCATGGTTAGCCGTTTAGATTTGACATTCAAAGCAGTCTCCGATTGGGGCGATGCCAAATTTAACGTTACCAAAACGCAGGCGTGTCTATTCTCCACAAAACGGAGTCCCTTGGAGCTGACTCCGACTGCCTAGGCGATTCCTGGCGAATCCACGCGAAGTGTAGTGTGACGTCAAACGTCGACGAAATACTACAACCTCAAGGCGCAGTCGTGAGAATGCTTGCGAATGCTCGAGCATTCCACGTGCGCCTTCTAGCGCAGCGAGGCGAAATTGACGCTTCCGTTCCATTCCGTTCCGCGGCAACGTAAATTAAGACGAACTCGAGTGGCACAAATGGGACCCTGCACCCGTCGGACATAAAATGGGGGCGGAGACGTGGAGTTAGGGACACCAGTCTGTTACACCACACCATACCATAAGGGGCTTTAAATTCCAACAAAAAGTGAAACGAAAAGTTTATTCTTAAGTAATATTTACAAATTAATTATTAATTACATACAAGTGTGATCTAATTGGCCGGACGCGGCTTGAGAATAAGCTTGCCAGTATCGTCACAGGACATGTTGAAGTCGTTGAGTACGGAGCGCGTGCGCGCCGTGATGATACTCGGCGCGATCACCTTGCGGTGCACACCCATCATGAATAGCAGCACTGCAAAAAAGAAATCTGTGTTAGTGCAATAATTTAACAAGCTGTAACTTGTCTGGGCATTCTTGTCGGTTATCAATGAAATCTGCGAGTAGAGAATGGATTCTCTCTTCTATAAATTTCTCTGGTTCGTTCCGTTAATAATGTGATGTTAATTCCACAAAAATTATCACGGTACTTTGTACCGAGATTATTATTATTAGTAAAATTTCATTTTCCAGCTAAATATTTCTTAAAATTTCTTTACATTTTTTCAAATTTTTGTATATACGTTTTTCTTTTGTTTTTGTTTCGTAATTATTTACTTATGTTTTACGTTGAATGTTTTGATCGTTTTTTGTTCCATTTTCACTTTTGTCTTTTTGGGTTCATTATGGTAAAGAAATAAATGTATTTTCTTTCTTTCTTCTTTCTTTCTAAAAATATAAAACACTCCAGAAAATAGTTGATGTTGAAAAATATAATATTCCAACAAAAGTTTCCAAAGATCACTAAATTGTAATGATGCACATGACTCTACCAAGGCGCAAGAATGTGACTAGCTAACAACATTGAAGAGAAAAACATTACCCAAGAAAGTGGAAGTGAATGCAAAGATAGGATGGTTCCACAGTGATTGGCTGAGTGAGACCACAGGTGTGAGCGGGTCGGTGAGCCAGTGCCAGGCAGCCATCGCCGTACATACAGACACCACTGCTAGAACAACTGCAGGCAGAATTTAAATATTATTATTATTACCACCTTTTTTCATTGCATGAAACTCCTGAGATCTACTGCTAATAATAAGACAAGTGATTACTGACTATCTAGGTAGTGCAGGGGAGTCGGTTTCTATTCAATGTATCAACTCAAGAAACTAACTTTAAATTTTGACAAAATTCTACTCCAAGAGTCAATTTAAATAGTTGTAATCATAGTACAGGCATTTCTGTATGTCACTGCCGGACTCATTTAAAATTATTAAAATTACTGTCTCTTTATTTGCTGTATCCAGTACTTTCATCACATCTCACTATTTAAAAATGTTCAGTAAATATTAGAAGAGAGTTTGGTTTGTGTAGACAATATGAAGGCAATTTTTGCAGATTGAATAGTAATACCACAGAATAGTGAATATGGAAGGAAATAGGGGGTTAGGGTTAGCAACGGGACACATAATGGGAATACATATAAAAAATAGTAATTTTTTAAGAATAACTTATTGCTTACTTCTCCATCTCAATGTGGCAGGCTGCAGACATCCGATTACCTCAGTCAGACGACGCTCAAACGCTTTCAAATCTGAAAAATTGTATTTAAAAAAACCGGTACCTTCATACTCAGTTTTATTAGTAAACAAACATGGTTGCTTCCTAATATGGTCATTGGAATCTTAAAAATATACTAGCAGACTTTAGGTTATCTCCAAAATTAATTTAGTTTGTAGTAAGTATTGAGAATGTTGTGCAATTTTGTAGGCTTAATGACACAAATATTTATATTGCAACAATCGTGTAAGATGATCTTACACGACGCCTCTGGAAAAACTACTAAAATTTTCATCTAAATGCCAAAGAATTTAAGCAAATTGTACTTCGTGCAGTTTCTAATCGACTTACCATCACATGCTGTTTGTTCTAAAGACATTATGCAATGAATTAACTAACTGCAAGCACAAAATTTTTCGAATAAATACAACATGTTAGAAGAAAATCAGAGAATTAAACACACTATTATCCAACCAATTCAATTTCGATTTGTCCTTTTGACAGCAGACTGACATCAAATTGACAGTCAGCTGGACCAATAATTTTAAAAAAGTATGTAAAGTATTTTCAGGTAAGTTTTCTCTTCCTGATTTCGGTGACAATTTATATTATTTCAAAATTCTAGAATATTGTCATGGAGCATCATTTTAATATTCGAGTGTAGCAACCTGAGACATTATTTAATATTTCATGATAATATAATCGAATAATAAAAATTACCACCGAAATTAGGTAGAGAAAACTAATGTGAAAATTACCCAAATTCTGCAAATTATGTGTACATACATACTAATTCTATGGTACATACTTAAGTACATAATAACATATAGATTGGGTATGTACAGGTATATTATAATATGTACACTGTAGTGGGATCTTCGTCCATGCAAGGGTCACACCACACCGCAAGTGGATCTCGGCCGTTGGAATGTATTTCCGCTGTGTCCACAAATTAGAAAGATAATGTATCAACCTGTATCAACCGCTCCCTCAAACCGTAACTAAGTAACAATAAAAAGCAACTCACAGTAAATATACCTTTTTATTTATTGTTATAATCTAACAGTTAGATAACACGTTTCTTGCCTTACAATAAGCACACACACCAATATTAAACAATAAAGGAAGAAAAACAGATGGTAAAAAAAATCTAATTAATAGTGAAACGAGAGAGAAAAAAAATGGCGGGCTTTTGTAGTAACAGTTATTGCACTAAAAAATGTTTTATTTTAGGTATTAAATACGTTTTGAGTTTCTTAATTATTTCTTACCATTTAAAGCAGAATGCTCAGTAAATAAATAATGACGCTAATTCTACGCCTGTATTTTTGTCGTATATTAATTAAATTTTACGGCTTGGGAAACATATTTCTGCATATACTCAAATTAGAAGGTTACAAACAAATAATAAATGAAGAACCACTGACATATATCCCGACATATATATATAAGAACCCTGCAAAAAAACTGGTAGAACTCAGGAATGGCCTTACTACACTCAAAGAAAAAGTAATTTCGTTAAAGAATCTGATTTTCCAGAAAACAAAATATTAATGTGTAGTACTGAAATCAAAACAGCGTTCGGCTTAGTGAGCTCAATATCTTTGTATCCATTTTTATTAAGCTATTGTTGTCTTCGTCTCCGAAAAAAAGTAAATACAATGGGAAGGCTACATTTCACCCTCGAGGCTCTATAGGGCTTGTTACCCGAACCAAGTCAATAAAGGTTCATTGGGAGACTGCGGAAACGCTTGCCTACTAATCAAAAATGGCTTCTGAAACTGTGGACAAGTCGCCATGAAAAATGCCAAAATTGTCACGAAAATTACAGTTTACAATTTTCCTAACTGCATTCTTAATTTATTAAAGAACGCTTAACGCTTCGTGCGAATCTTTGGAATATCCACAACATAGAAGTGGAACCCAAATCTACGCCTAGTCCCCCGGTGATGGAAAGGAGAAAGCGGAATTAAATCGTGTAATTCCATCGTACACTCTCCGTGATATGTCCTGTAAAATTCCGATAAGCTGGCAATTTTACGGCGGTGTTCAAGGCTCTGCAGCTTCGCCTCCACTAATTCCGAGTCACCTATAAGCTTCTTGGCACGGTTGTCAATTGAATCCAAGGTGGCCAGTTGGTATGTAGCAGAGCCATCCATAAAGGTGGCAGCAGTACTCCATGCACGACCGGATTAGCGCTTGGTACAGCTGAAGCAACTGTCCCGGTGAGTGTGTCCCTATCTACTGAGATAGAGTTTTCCGGAGAGACTACGGGCTCGACAGCAAGACCAGGGTATAGCGGGCGTCCGGGCCAAGCCCTCCGCCAGTGATACGCCTTTGCGGGCGTCTCTGACGGACACGGTCGTGGGTATGGACTCGCTGGGGTTTGTGGTTAGCTGCAGAGACAGACATGTTTGTATGCCCCGGTTGCAAGTGTCCGGGGCGTCTGTTTCGTGAGCAGCTAGCGCGTCTTAGTAGCGGACTAGTTGAGGGTCTGTATGCGAGGAGACGCGCGGAGCACGTGAGTTGCCCTTTAAGTTGGAAGCTATGTCCAGAGATTGTCGCAGGACACTGCAACTGGCATCTCCGGCACTAGCCCGGAGAGCTAGTAGAGGATAAGCTAGATATCCTCCGGTCCCTCCAGCCGCTTAGGTTATTAGGAACTGGAGAGACGTTATTTTTCGGCGTCGGTAAGTGAGCGTGCCTTACAGCTCCGCCGCCAATGAGGAGATTTGGTAGTGGACTCAGAGTCGGCGGCTTAGCGGTGGCAACTGCTAGTTGTGCAATGCGCAACGGGAATTGAGCGGGCCTACAGCTCCGGTACCTATCTGGAAAATAGGGAGGGTATTGTACGTGCACCTGGGGCAGCTCACCCGAGGCACTAGCCTCTTGAAGAACTGAATGAAGTCAAGTGACAGAAGTCTGTGAGAACCCTGTACACTGGCTGATCTGGAGTCAAAACCTGAACTTGTGAGGTTCCTGTGCGCGCACAGGTTATAGTTTCCTTCTCGTATATCTCTTAAGGGTAGGTTGTACTAACGTAGAAAGATGTGGTGCTTGTCCCGGTGTGAAGTAACGCCTCAGCCTGGAAAGGATCCCAAACTTCCTTGCTGCATGTTTGGTCATGGATTAACGTATCTGCAGAAGTACAAATTGGACGACAGGTCCATTCCAAGTAGCTGGAGACAGTCGGCTATCTGTAAGACTGCCTTGAGTGTCAAATCCAAACGGCTAACCATAGACTCTCGACAAGACTGGATTTCCTCCACTGACCCATGCATTGGTCAAGTACCTATCTACAACTGTGTTGTCATCAACATACGCAAAGGTACCTGGAACTAACATATTGATATGCAGTAGACAGAGTTGCAGACAGTATGGAACTCGGAGGAATCTATCGCCATATGTTCGGAAGAGTAGCCTTCTAAGACCACTCGAATCGAATGTTCGCTCAAGAAATCCGAGATCCAATTGCAAAGTGGGAAGCCCATAAAAAGGAAGCTTACTTAAAAGGTTTGCGTGCCAGATACTGTCAAAGGCTTTAGAAATATCCAAAGACACTGCAAGTGCTTCACCTTGCTTTTCTATAGCCTCGCTCCATGCGTGACAGGCATACACAAGAAGATCCCCAGTTGATCGCCGTCTCCGGAACTCGTACTAGCGATCACTGAGGAGGTCGTTGTCTTGTTGTCTTGTCGTGGGACAAGAGACGGTTGTTGAGTACACGTTCCATAGTATTGCACAGTATGAAAGTGACAGAGTCAGCTCTGCTTTCCTTTTTCGGCAAAGGTTGCACGTTTGCAAGCTTCCACGACCTGCGAACTACACCAGTCTCAAGTGAGAGGCGGTACAGGCGTAGGCGTGTGAGAACAGGAGACAACTCAGGCGCACAGTTACGTAGGACTAGTGCTGGAATTCCATCTGGCCCGCTAGCTTTATTCACATCTAGATTCCGCAGAGTTCTAAGTACCTCTTTTTGGCGTATGCGAATTGGCGCCATAGTGCAGCCAGTCTGAGGTAAGATTAGATTCAGACGCGAACTCTTTGCAAAGAGTGAGGCAAAAAGATTTGCCTTGTCTTCTGCAATGTATCGGTCAAAAGTTGAAGTTACTGAACGAAAATGGAGCCAATAAAAAGGTGTTTTCGCATTCGTGAAATCATTCTAGGGGTCATATTTCAAAACTCTAATCATTGCTCAAGTCAGGATTTGAGTATGATTCAAAGCACTAAAAATCATACTTAAGTCCTTGCCATTAGGGTCGTATTTCCAGTGCTTGACATCATACTCAAGTCTGCTCAAATTCTCACTTGAGCATTGAGTAGAGTTCTGGAATACGACACTTTATCTCGTTTTTCTTTAAGTGGCTTTTATGGCAGTTACATACGGCGACTATCAGCAGCTATGCAGTAGCGATGCAGTCGCTAATCGTCTACCTTTACACACACAAGCGACGCAAGCACGCGATTTTAAGCAGCGATGCAAATGTACGAATGCATCGATACAAACGCACGAATTGCATAGCTACACTTGGGATCTTTATGCATGATCGCGTGTTTGTATCGATGCAATCGCGCGTTTGTATCGATGCAGTCGGGCATTTGCATCGATGTAATCGCAAGTGAAGCGATCCCATCGCGCGTTTCACGGACACGCGTTTGCACTCGCTGCTAAAAGTCGCCGTGTGTAACCACTCTTAGTTACACACGTTTATTTTGTGATTCACGCTAAATAAAACTCAAAAGGTTATTTGTAAACGTAGAACATATTATGAGCTTCCAAAATTATATTTTTCCAATTTTTAACATTTTCCACTTTGAAATTTTTCAGAAAATTACCCTACAGTAAGTACAACACAGCGTCACCACTCAAGCGCCGCAACGCCGACGACAACGAAAACGATGCATGGTGTAATCACATTAAATTGGCTCCTACTTCGTAAACAGCATTAAATTTATGTAGGTAGTTTGTTTAGCGAACACAATTACGTGTTACCATTATTTTGATAGGTGAAATATGCCCGTGAATGCACGGTGAATACGCTGAGATGGTTTTACATATGGCGTGTAAATTGCTCTAATTAATAGTTTTCATAATTAGCTATGTGTGTAATACGGTTGCAATTTTCATAAATGTCAGATTTCAAAATTCTGCGTCTGTACCTGTTTTGCGGGAGCAACGATTGTGACACGATGAGACAGGAAAATCGACAACATTTCAGTATTTATATTAACTTTTAACTAATAATGTCAAGTAAAACACTAAAGAAGCTTATACAGTTTTGGGACTGTACAATTCAGTTTCTTAGCTGGTTCCTGGGTGGACCACGTACAATTATTTTTTCCTGCGGTTTACCTTTGTCCACCTGGGTGGACCATGGGCTATTGTTGCTTCCCGTGGTTCACCTAGGGATTTTTCTCTTCTCGTAAGTCATATTATTAAAACTCCTTTAAAATTGCAAAGACTTTAAGATACTTATATGATTTTTTTTACATTTAGCTTTGGCTACAAAGATATCAGTTTAAAACTCAATGATTCAAAATATTTAACTGTGCGTCCATTTTATTCTAAGCTTAAATAGAACGACTCATGTAAATCTTGATTACCACAAAAATGGCAGGTATAATTGAAGATTCTTTTCTCATTACTTCCATGAGGATTGCGGTATTCATTATTTTGATTCAGTATTCGTCTCCAAGCAAAGCAGCTGTCTCAGGGTCGATTGCTTCGGTGATACTCAATTGCATATCCGTCCACTCCTCGCGCTGATTGTCTATGTAGTAATTTATCTCTAAGATCCTGTCTCGGTTACGCTTAATTTCATTTCTAAAACAAAGAAAATCTTTTTATTAATCAAATTAGTGGAGTAATTTCACACAAATAATTGAATATTTTGGTGGTCAAACATCGTGACATTCAATAACTTAAAAAAGAAAATCCTGTCAAACACAGCAGAAAAACTGTATTCTATAATTATTAATACAAAGATCGAACACTCAGAAAAAAATCCTTCGATCCGGCCGGATTCGAACTGACATCTTCTAGCTTACCGTGCCAAACGCTACACCAACTAAGCACTACGGCTTAAGGCGCTACGACTAAAAAAAAAAGTCGTTGAAAAAACGAAGTACAAAGATACGACGCCAGCACATAAAAAAATTGAGCGTGAGGTCCGCTGGTTCGTTCCGTGCTTAGTTGGTTGGCGTCTGGCACGGCAAGCTAGAAGACGTCGGTTCGAATCCGGCCGGATCGAAGGAATGTTTTCTGAGTGTTCGATCTCTGTATTAATAATCATAACAAACTAATTTAAACTGTATTCTACTGAAAGTCACAACAAATTCAGAAATTGGATGTCGCTATATTAAGTTTTAGTTATTTACGAAGTTTCTTATATTATATAAGTAGCACAATTTGATTCGCGTACTCAGTATAAAGTACCCTTTAGTAATTCCAGATATACTACTTAATTATTTGCATATTCGTCCACCGTACTTCTGACTGTCTGTGCGGAAGCGCAATAAACCAATACCTAACAAAGGGCAAAAATCAATAAGTGTATATAAATTTTCGTAAAATGAGTTACCTAACTCAGTGTAGTGTATTTTATATGGTGGAATCCTATAAGCAGATTAATGAGTGGAACACAAAAACGATTTAGTAACAAACCTGGTATATCGTACTACTGAAATGTACATGAAAACTGCACTATAATGACTAGAAAATCACACACTTATTAGGCATTGCCTCGAGCACCTCGATTCCTGTTTTACAAAACATTTTTATACTCACTCGTTAGTCCCTTCCACTAATACCTCCCTCCATTTATTAGCTCTAGTCATGAGCAGGTCTTCGCGATCGTCAATAAATCGCATGTGGTTATCCGAAGACGCTGCTACTAAGTTCACCATCAGGTCGCGGTCCGTCATCACCTGGAATGTCTCTTATTTTGTTTAGGGTATATCATAACGTTAATGTGGATTGAAACATTAAAAGCTTCATTGTGAGTATAATTGTTCATTAAAGCCTTTTTTGAATCTCCTTCTTTTAAACTGAGTTAAATCAGGTTTGGTAAAAATGTACCTCATAAAGATCTGGTGGCGCATCTCCTAACAAGATCTTGTTTCCCAACATTTTGTTAAGGCTCTCGTACTGTCTCGAAGACCAAACGGCCTCATGTTCGCGCCACGCCCCAAACGCATTTCGAGAAACTTCCAATAGCTTTGTAACCTTTTCCGTCATGTTCACTGAGAACTGAACGCGGGATTCCTGCAGGATAGGGTACACAATCAATTCAATTTTAAATTTAAAACACATTAAGCTTTTAAATAGAATAAACTCTTGCGGAAATTGAAAAATAACAAAGTTTGTTTGGCTGCCACCAGCCGAAAAAGCTTAATATGATGATGATTTTTTTTTAATAAGTAAATAAATATTAGACAACATCACATATGTTGCGCTGATACCAAAGTAAGTATCTAAAGCACTTGTGTTATGGAAATGAACCTACGACGGTACCACAAACACCCAGACTCGAGATAATATAGAAAAGTTAGTTTCTACACTGACCCGGCCGGGGATCGAACCCGGGACCTCAGAGATAGCGATACCATGAAAATCGGTGTGCAAGCCACTCGACCACGGAGGCCGTCATGATGAATGAAAATTCATAATTGTACTGAATATGTACGCAATTTTGATATAAATGTTTCTAAGATGTTGAATAATATATTAGATATGCAGACGAAAGTAAATCTACTAAGAGCTAACCTCGCACTGCTCAAAAAGATTCATCTCAATAGTCATCAATTGTCTCCAGCAATCATAGAGAACTTCGTTGAAAGTGTCACTGAGTTCCACAATCTGTGGTTCTAACTGTTCAAGTGTCGCTTGTTTCGCAACGAACTTTGCTTGCAAAGCTTGTAGTGTGGTAATAAGAGGCGCTTTCTTCTTTTCATATTCTGTTATCACGCTGTCAGTGTAGTATAAAACATGATTTAGGGTAATCATAGAATTGAATTGACAGATATGAATAAACCTTCAATCAATTGACAAAGCGAACATAAATCGTATTATTTATTTTGTTCTACTTATGTCCTCATATTCTATTTTATATAATTTTATGCAAAGAATTTCATATCAATTGAAAAAAGATAAAAATCCGTTGCAGTTCCTTATTTTCAATACTCACTACGAGTATTAACTATTCAAGCAAAATTAATGTCTTCGTAAATAAGATCAGCTTGTAATAAAACTTTCCATTTCTAAAATTCTTTCGCATTAATATATAAACTATACTAGTAAATGGATAAAAAAGACAAGTTACAATTACAATGAAAGAAATTAAGTAATCAGATGCACCGATTCATAGATGATAATAAGTAAGTACTTACTTTTTGCTCTTCGTCACGCTTTTTTCTAAAGCGTTATCGACAAGATCTTTATATAGTTTTATTTCGTTCTCTCTATCGTTGTACGCATTTTGAGCGAACTCTACCAGTTGTGCCATGGTCTCCACATATTGATCTTTATAGCTATGAATTTAAAAAAGTCACACTAGTAAAGTAGACAAAACAATTCAGACTGATTTAATAGTGCCGCATACGAATTGTGCGGAATGGCCTGTGACAATCCCAATGTAGATTCGCATAGGCACATAGTTAAAAAACTGGCACAAGGGTATGAGAGAAACTTACACTTCGTAGAATGTCAGAACCTCTCCACCAACTTTGAGTAACAGCGAACCATCTAAATCTTTCTCGAACATAGACTCAATCAACTCTGGTCCGCTGAGATATTCAACGAAAGACATGCCGAAGAACTTTACTTTAGCGTCGTACTCCTCCTTTGCAATACGCTCTTTTTCACTCTTCTCGTCTGCTTCGTCCAATTTTCTAAGAAGACCTCTGTGAAAAACGTGTTATAGATACTTACATAGTAGGTAATAGGAATCACATCAATACTGACTGAACTGATTGTGTATGACGTTTTCACAATCATCTTTCAATGTTAATGAACACGACTAGTGCCGAAGTTAGCATAGTGATAGTGGTTATCACATTACGAAAATTTATCTGATAATACCTGAAAATCGCTCTTCCAGATTCCCTTTCTTCCTCAGAAATGGTTTTATAATCGAGATACGTCACGTTAACCAACGCGGCCTTAAGAAATTGATAGGTCATAGGGTCGTCGCAGCACGGATTGCCTTTAAAACTTACTGTTCTTAAAAACCTAAATCTTCGTAGGTACGCCATCTACGCAGCGAGAAAATTTTATGGAATTTTAATAATCTTGTAGAAATACGATTAGTTCTCATTCAAAGAAGGATAGTTAATAGGTTAAGCAAACAGAAATCTAAATAAACAAGCATTATTTAGATTTCTGTGGTTAGGCAAGTTTTTATACAGTTACCTCTTTAAAATCCTCAATTAAATTATCACCAATGCTGAAAATTAACAATTTCTCTAAAGTATCCATATTTTCTAATTTCTTTATTTTATTGTGAAACAATGTAAGAACTTCCAAATTGACTAAACATTCCAAGTTTTCTATTTTTTCTATTTTATTAAATGACAAATCTAATTCGTTAAGATTCGGCAATTGTTCGAGGTTTTCGATTTTCTCAATAAGATTGTGAGCTATATCAAGTTTGGTGAGTGATGTCAGCATCCAAAGATGGTCGATTCGAAGAATGTTCTGAAATTCGAGTCTCACGATAGTCGCTTCGTCGAGGTGGACTCCTTCTTCTGCGAATAGTCGTCCTGCCTCTTCGGTTGGACCTAAGTGATAATAACGGAAAAGCTAAATTGAAAAGCGTATCTAACGTATACGTGGATGAGAGAAACAACGGGAGGCCTATACCCAGCAGTGGGTGAAGTCATGCTGTGGATGATGATGATGATCGAATGATCTTTAAATCTATACATATGTTCATACATATATGGACAAACGATTTGGCAAAGTTCGATCGGTTCCAAACAATTAGACTACTCATATGGTAATTAAAAAAGGTCTGTGCCTAGCACTGGGACGTAGATACATGGGTAGAGGATCGCAGGAGTATATACTCACCTTCTGCCAATATACACTTCGTAAGCATGGCATTGTCGATGACACCAGGCTCGATGGCGGGATGTATGAGCAGAGCATTTAAATTCACCTTAATGTTAACCTGGCGTCTCGGGTCTTCATCCTTATTAGCCGGCGTGGACATTTTGTAAAATTTTAATGAATTGTAACTTTATCAAGATGTTTATTTATGTATCAAAGTCTGTCGCTAGGCAACAAGTGACAACAATAGATAGATACCTTGCACCATTGACCTATGCCTTGCACGATATAACACACAACAAAGCGTACATAGATATTGTTGATTTCCTATTACTTTTGCGGCTGAATGAGAAGGAATCAAATAAACAGCGGATTTTATCTTGGTGATGGGTATTAGGGATTTTAAAAGTACAAACTGCGATAAGAAAATACAGGTATAATAACAAATTTTTATATAAGTAACAAAAAATTACAAAAATTACGGAATTTGTTCCTTAAACTAACAGCAGGAGTGATTAAGACTTTCGTGGTTATTCACTAAATGATTATCACTAATTTACAGTCTTCTGTCTTACGTGGTAAGAAGCTTGAAATTAGTAATAATTTAGAAGGAGTGATGCGGTTCACCGCGTTAATCAGCTGAACTATAATGAAATACGAAAAGAGTTTTGAGTGTACACCTAATTTTACAATAGATAACAATTTCATTAGGGCCCGAGCTTACTTCTCATCGCGCTCTTTTAAAATTTCGCGCGCCTTTAAATATTTTTGCGGTTACATTTTTCAATGTGAATCAATCAATAGGACAGCAGTTTTTTAATTCGATATAATAATATACTCGAAATGAAATCGTTGTTATTAATTATGCCCAAAGAGTTTAGACCAATTATTAATTTAGTCATAAATTACAAAACAATGCACGGAACACGCCGCATGTGATCCATGTCCACATTTATGTGGTCTGTGATGTCCACTAACTGTAACATTCGAACATTATACATGTTAACCATATATCTAAGTCTAGACTTAGACTAAACACTTGTACTAAACACTTCTACAGACAAACTTTACACACAAAAATAAAATCACGATAATTCAAGATGAATACGTTTTACCATAAAGCACGGTGATTATGAAACCCGACGGTAACCAATGGTACCACTACAACTGACAAGAACCAGGCCACGCCACAGGGTCTACTCCCGTTCTCTTATCCGACCGACATCCATCGGAAACAAATTTATGTGGTCTGTGTTCGCATCATGTCATGCGTGAAAACGTAATATTATAAGTATATTTAAGTAATTTGGTCGAGTATAGTCCTATTTGAGAGTGTAATTATTTGAATTGTTTCGGACGGATGTCGGACGGAGAACGGGAGTAGACCCCCAGGTTTGAGTTCAAAGTTCTGTACGACTTTTTAGCCTTGGACATAAAACTACATTTCGTACATTTTATCAGAGCTCTTTAGTAGAGTGCACAACTCATCCACAAAACAAGTCAAGTCCGAAGGTTGATCAACTTAAACTTAGGTAAATAATAATTTAACGAACTATTGCACTTAACTTTACTTCCGAATTCACGGAATCTCCAATCATTTGTGTTAATTACAATTTTTGGCATTGTCTCGACAAGAAGCAGAATTAAACTAAACTTTAATTTAAAGTAGGTAGCGTCTTAAATTCAGCAGGCTTGTAACTATAAATAAATTTTATTTTATGATTCTCTTAGTAGGTATCCAGTACGTTTTTGATAATTAATAACATTATACAAAATTAACATGTTTTATTTACTAATTATATATAATTAACATATTTTAACTTTTATTGATACAGAATGTTTCCCTTAAGACGAGCAGTGTATAGTGCCAGATGCATTCTTCCAAATGTCCGCTACATGTCGGGTCAAGGCCCCCTGGTCGACTTAACAGTAGACAATGGAGGCATAGCCACTCTGACAATGCAGCGGCCACCAGTCAACAGCCTCAATCTCGACCTGTTGCAGCAGATGAGCAAGGCTCTTGATGATGTTGGCAAGAACAAGGCTAGAGCAATGATTTTGACATCAGTAAGTGTTTGGATTTCAAGTTTTAGCAGCTATGTTTTAATGGTTTTATCACCACATGTGTAAATTGATACCTCCCAAGTAAGTTGTTGTAGATCAAAATACCATTTTTTGCTTTTTAATTTAAATATATCCTTTTTTATGTATATTGTAGGTTTCATGTTTGAAAATAAACAAAACTCTAAGTGACTTATTTACAACTTACGCAGGAGGTATCGAAATATTTTTTACATTTGGAAGCACCACAGATTTAAAATTACCAACACAACCTATCTTTATTGCAACTCTGAATAATATTTCCAAAAAAATGTTAAAATTATGATGTATTTTTTTAAATCTCACTGCTAAAACAGGAATTACAAGTTTGAAGCTTGTATCGTGTTGATGCTGATGATTTTTAAACAGCTGAACAGATGTTCATCAAAGTTAGCTAAGAGCCATCCTGATTACATTCACCTTCAAATAACAAAAACCGCTTTAAGATCAGTCCATTTGACAGCCCTGATGCCACGGTCAAACACAGACACACAAACAAAGGCATTTTGAAAATCTTTCTTCAGAGTTGCAATATGTATAAATTGCATTTCCATTGTAGGTAATGTTACCAAAAAACATACATACTGTAAATGTCATTAAAGATGTAATTCCTACACTATTTTCAGTCATCCCCAACAGTATTCTCAGCTGGTCTAGACATCATGGAGATGTATAAACCGGACATGCAGAGGGTTGAGCAGTTTTGGACCACTCTACAGGAAGTGTGGATTAAGCTTTTTGGTTCAAAATTCATCACTGCTGCAGCTATCAATGTAAGAATCTGCTTAGCATAAAAAAAGTACATTTAGCAATAAAGGGGCTTTCAGCACACTGATGAGTTGATGTCGTTTTGTACTAGTATGATGACAAAGTTTTAATAAACATGTGTGGGTTTATGACACGGCGACATATTGACGCTCAAACTGGCAAGGTGTGGGAGGTGAGATCTATCAGAACTTCCATCATCATAAACCCATTTTGTAAGTCCCACTGCTGGGCATAGGTCGTCTCTTAGGCGAGGGTTTAGGCCATAGTCCACACTGGCCTAATGCATTATGAGGACATAACACGTTTTCTGAGTTTTTTGAACTTACTTCGATGTAATGCGCACACACGCACACTCCCATAGCCCCGCACTAGGGGAAACCCTGTGTCGCGGATGCCATGGACACACATATGGACAGCCACAAATGACACCTAAAGTCATGAGAGAAATAAACGTAGGCCATACAAATATTTCTCCCGACCCGGGAATCGCACCCAGGACCTCTACGTGGCAGTCCAGCATGGTAACCGTTCGGCTGCGGAGGCAGTTTTATGTGCAGATTACATCAATGTTTTCCTTCACTAAAAAGCTCATGGTAAATTTCAAATTAAATTTTGAAAAACTCAAAGGTGTAAGCCCAGATACGGTTGAGAGGCAGTACAGAACTTACTGTAGCTGAACTTCAAAAATTATACACCCAGATAATGCTGGTTTGTGTGACATTTGCTTGCTTATCAGTATTCTACAGGATATATCATGCAGAGTGTGCGAGGGAATTGCACGAATTAATTCCACCTCCCCCTTTCCATCACCGGGGGCTGGGGTTCCTCCCCTAAATTGTGGATATTCCAAGACTTCACATGAAGCGCTTCGCTTCAACATTTATTTGGCGAACGGCTGCGGAGGGGAATTGCCTGCCTGCAGACTTGTTACTTGAATGCTACAGCTTGGAGCTTTTCAAGGCGAGAGTGAATAGACATTATTTAGGTGTGCATGCTCCATCGTCGACTTCATCGTGACTTTCCATCAGGTGAGATGGAAATCAAATGCGCACTTAGTTTTAAATAAATAAAAAAAATTGAAATTATTACAAAACCATTTGTGGCAGGGCACCAAACTTAAATGCACTTGTATATTAACTATTGTCCTTCACTGCACTTGTAGTGATAGGAGTGTAAGTTTGATGGTATCAAGTTATATCTAATAATGAACTGAGAGTCTGCAGGGTGTAATATAATTGTGAGTTAAGCTTCCTAATGAATCTTTATTTCAGGGTCATTCACCGGCAGGAGGTTGTTTGCTCGCGATGTCCTGTGAATACCGTGCCATGGTCAATGGTAAATATACCATTGGCTTGAACGAGACTGCACTGGGCATGGTTGCACCTACTTGGTTTATGGACACTTTTAGAAATACCATATCAGACAGGGAGTCAGAGATTGCTCTTACTACAGCCAAGTTGTTTACAGTTGATGAAGCTTTGAAGGTTGGTTTTTACTTGTAAAAACGTACATAGTCACACAATTTGTTATTAGGTTGCTTTCAATACCTAGCTCAGACATGTGAAAGGTTACATGCTTTAATTTTGTGTAACTTAACTTCTGTGTAACTTTTGAACGCGCACGAGCGGAACACTCCCATCTCCCGCGTGCCATTAGAAATTGTCACTTGCATTCTTGCATTAGTTTAATGCAAAATTCAATTAAAGTGTCTCTCTCTGTTGCTTTTGTTATGTTAGTATAGAGATTTCAGATATTATTATATCTGTATGTTAGCTTTGTTTAATAGCATTTCTATGTTATCAACTTATCATGAATATCAAAGTAATTGGTACCTATCATACCCCCATATAGTACTTTTGTCTTCAAATTGGTCACTCATGTTATTAATAAATTAAATATCCCAGATTAGGAACAGTTTAAAAAAAGTTTTATTTCAACTTTTTGTACTGAACTGATTGATTTATTGCAAACATAATTAAATTTCTGTATCATGATATGATGACCATTGGCTCATGGCGCAGGAAATCGATGCAAGTATTAACAGTATATATAGTAACTAATATTGGGTTACTATTCGGTATACGGCCTGTTTTTGCTATTCGCCCGAATACCGCTCCAAGTTCCGCGGCGTTTTTACCTTTCCAAGAGATAACATTCATCAGTGCAAATAATATTTCTTCAACTAAGAATTCCAATCCTTCCAATAAAATGAATAATCGAAATATGTTCACAAATGCCGGAGTAATCGCGTAAAAATACACACAAAAATAATACAGTCGAATTGAGAACCTCCTCCTCTTTTAAGTCGGTTAAAAAGGTAATATATCAAATGAAAACTACCTACTTATTGTGTAGTTCACTCATGACTAAATAAACGCTAACAAAATCAACCAAGTTTTTGTGCTTATTGTATGCAAACCAAAATGAAATGCACTTTTTGAAAGTTGATGAAACTAAAGTTAAATAACCAATTACTTACGTCATTTAAGTCATTTTAATTTTAAACTTAAAATGAAAGTACCTTTTTTTCATTGTTCAAAATTATTTACCACAACTGAAGTCAATAAGGGTATTTTTCGTACCAATTTTCGTGCGTACATTAATAATTAATATTCGGCCTAATTATTAGGCCGAATATTCGGCTATTCGACCACGCTCCTGGCCGAATATACTATTAGTTGCAATACTAATTATTCGACAAATCCCCATTACGCATCAGATACAAATACCATTCCGCACCAGATCAAATTTCTTAGTAGGAATTTCTGCGTTGACACGAATCATAAGCTTACAAACATCCACTGCTGGACAACCTCCCCTTAAGCACGCCAACTCTCCCGATTCTGTGACACCCCCATAATTTGGCAGCAGTAGAACTCCGTGTGAAAGAATTCATCCAGGGTAGCACTGCCACCTTACCTATTTCTGCCGCCAAGCAGTAATGTCAGCATTACTGCCTCCGTGACCGAAACGCTACTTTACTTACCATGCCGGACTGCCACGCAGAGGTCCCGGGTTCGATTCCCGGGCCGGGAGAAATGTTTGAATGGCCTACATTAATTTCTCTCGTGTTTGTTTTTAATTTGTGGTTGTCTATGTGTGTGTCCATGGCACCCGCGATACAGGCTTTTCCTACTGCGGGGCTATGAATGTGTGCTGTGTTCCAGTTTTGAAGGGTAAGGGTGCTGGTGAAATTACAGGCACAAGAGACTTGTCAATTGATGTCTCAGAGAGACGGCGCAGTGGCAGTGCCCCTCAGATTTTTGTCATTTAAAGCTCTGAGTGGTACTGCAACTATTATGGATAGGCGTGTAGGTTACTATAAGACGCACGACATGTTCGACCCGTCATATTATATTATTTAAAAAAAATCCAGCCGCTACTAGCCACCCTTCTCAGGTCGTCCGTCCAGCTAGCCTAGTCAGCTCCATCGGCCGTCAGTCCTCTTGCAGACGTGTCCGGCTCGCTGCCACTGAAGGTTACTTACTGATTTTGCGAGCTAAAGCACCTAGAAATCAGTGTAAAAATTGCCACGTTCATAAATATGTATGTTGTTATTTCAGGTCGGTTTAATTGACGTAACGGCCACCGACAAAGCAGACGCTGTAGAGAAATGCAAAGAGTTTATAAAGAAATTCGACAGAATACCGCCATTTGCACGAGCAACAACAAAGCTTGTCTTAAGGGAGGTCCCACTAAAAAGATTGATAGAAAACAGGAAACAAGATGTCGAGACCTTTTTAGGATTTGTTAAAGACCCTAAAACACAGCAGGCTATAGGAATGTATGTAGAGAGCTTAAAGAAAAAGGCAGGTCAAGAAAAATAATCAATTGTATGTGTAACAAAAACGTATACTACTGTTTTTGACACTAGACTGCCTCTGAAACTTGAAATAATAACCACTATCCAAGATTATCTAAGTCGTACTATGTATGTAAATAATATCGTATAAGAAAAGACACCAATTATATACCTACTGTTTTTAAGATTTTTAAAATAAATATATAAATCAAATTATCTTTATTTTTTATTAACGAATAGCTGAATCCCTCAGTTATGGAATACAATTTTCATGAAGTCATTAGTGTTATATCAAAATTCCTGTCTGGACTTTAGCATACTTTCTTTCTGATACCCTATACTTATACGTCTATAACGTACTATCTCTTTCTGTGCGCCAAAATATCATACAGCGCGAAAAGCATTGTAACCCCATGAAATACATAACAGAAAATATGAGGGATTTAAAATAAGCCAAATTCATTTTATATACTATTTATAATCATATGTGACCAATATAATAATATTTTATTTATACTTGATAATAGCATCCAGATAATTATAATAATTATGTACTTTAGTACAATTTAAAGTAATATCGTAGGAAAAAAAAATGGATTACACCACTTTTGCGTTGAGTACCTCATATTAAGTAATACCATAGATTTAGTATATAGGTACCATGAGTAATACCATAGATTTAGTATATAATGAGTAATACTTATTTAATAAAATTGTGAAATTTTAAATACTCGAGAACTTGAAATATGCGTTTACAAAAACATTATGGTAAGTAATGATAGTTAATAAACATTATCTTCTTATCGAGTTCTTAGGTTTTCGCGATTGTTACACATAGGAAATGAAACTATTTTCCCGGATTTAAATCGCGTAATTATATTTGTTTTTCAAACAAACCGACGTTTCGGGCCCTTTACAGTCCCATGGTCACGATTGACTGAGGTGGTACAGTCTTCAACCAGTTATGTCTAATATTGATGCAAACCACCCTATTTTTTCACTATAGTTACAATAGTTATTAATTAAATACCTTATTTTTAATTTTACAAAATTATCTTCTTAGCTTTTTTATAAAAATAACCACCTTAGAATTATAAGTGTCTCCGGTACTGTGACTCATTAGATAATGAGTCACAGTGCCGGACTATATTTGAGATATATATAACTGAGATCAGTCTGATAACGAAACTTTAATTTGTAGATAAACAGAATTTTCATTTTTACGCATAACTTTTATTTCTTTTCAAATTTTATTTTGTAATTCAAGTCCTTCATTGAAAATGTTGATAATATAGTGTGATCGAAGTTTTGCTGAAATAACACGGCGCGGCGTACAAGGCATGATGAAACATTTTTGTGATGGAACAGGTATTGGAGGGCTAATAAAAAAAATAAAAACCGCTTGTCTGGTAATTATTGTAATATGTCTATTGTTAATATTATACTGTTTTGCATAATAATAAAACAGTTTCTTAAATTAAAATTTTTGAAATGTAAATTATTTTAGTACGAAGAATTATTTCCGCCGCTATGTAACTGGGTAATGTTTAAACGGCATGATACAACCAATAGCTCCCCAAGAATAACATTTTGGATTAGAAGCGGTCTTAATGCAAACTGCATAAAGTTGAATAAAAATCATTAATATCCAGCTTGACGTGCTTTTGACTTATACCATTCCATGCCTCTGGCATGCTGGCAGAGAATAAAAAGTAACGCACTGGTGCCGTTTAGTTTCAATTTAAATAATGCCGCCATTTTCTTCACAGTGTGCCGGGTGTGTTTATTTAGCAATGTTGATTATATACTATAGTCAAAACATTATAAATAATTCATTTTGATATTCATTAGAAACATACAACGTAAACTAGGTTTATAGTAAATTAAATAAATAATATGTCGCAAGTCATGATAGTGCGATGTTTATAATGTTCTAGAACTTTTATATAAACTTTTTTTGTAGTTACGGTTTATATACCATTCATAGACGAATTTTCAGCTTAAGTAAAATAATTATTTACTATCACTTCCGTGATTTACTACCACACTTACTTGTGTTACACTTTTTAAGCTGATGACTTTAAAGTCAATGCTAAAGTACCTGTTTTCCATAAATAATCATAATAAATTACATAAATAAATTAGTATAAACTAATTTGTTTACGTGTTTTTGAACACACGGAGTTTTACCAGTCTGTTTTCTTTTATACATTTCCTCATTATAGAAAGTAATAATCATTTATCCGACAGTTTCCTCGTATTTTTTATGAGTATGTATTATAGCTAAAAATATTTCGTACTTTAAAATTGTTGAATTACAAAAATAAACTATTGGTCATACCTACATACTTTTTTTTTTCGGTGAAAACTACTTGGCACTATAGTTAACGTACTTTGTAGTCGTAGAAAACAAAATTGTTTTATTTTGACAGTTCATTTTGTGTTTTGTCACTTGTGTAAAGTGAGTGACACAAGTGAAATCGGTGAAACCTTTGATAAAACAATAAGCGAATAAATTTGTAAAAATGTCTTTCTTCGGGGTGGGAAATCCCTTTTCTACGCCTGTTGGCCAAAAAATAGGTACGTTAGAAGTTATATTCCTTAGAATAGTTGAAGATAGTGTAGAATGTTTTGATAATCCCGTGATCAAAGTACTTTTCCTTCGTTGCGCACTAGAAAATCTACAATTTTCTCTTTGTTTCGCTTATAAACTGTTGTTTATTTTTGTACAAGGTTTAATTGACATCGTTCTGTTAGGTTTTAACAACTTTTTTTGCGGTCCGTTGCACTATGCGAACTATATGAATAAAATAATAATGGTTAATAAACGTCTATGACGTACCTGCTTTCCAAGTAGTTGATTCTTTGCACCACTTTTAGTATTATTTGTAGCCAACGTATTGAAACGAAATTTAAAGGAAAATTTAATTTTGTAAATCAATTCCATTGCTTTTGGGAATTATATTAAATTTAAATTAAATTATATATGCTAATAAGCATATTACTGATGTGAAAATTAAGAACCATGAAGATCGTATTTTTTTCTATTGCAGAACAAGCCACAGATGGCTCTCTTCCATCAGAAAACTGGGCCCTAAATATGGAAATATGTGACATAATAAATAGCAGTTCAGATGCGGCTAAAGATGCCGTGAAAGCCATTCGAAAACGTCTGACACAAAGTGCAGGAAAAAACTACACGGTTGTTATGTACACTCTGACTGTATTAGAGACCTGCGTAAAGAATTGTGGGAAGGTTTTTCACGTTTTGGTCTGCAACAAGGAATTTATTTCGGAGTTGGTGAGTTTACATATTTTATTATTAGTATTATTATGACATTTTTTATGATTTAATCTTGTATGCCAAATACTTTTTATAGATATCAAACCGTTTTTAATAAATCGATGGCTTTTTAGAATCTAGGTCTATTTCAAAATCACTTAATTCGTCGGGAAGGTGCTTCAGAAACAACTGCAGGATATCTAAAATGCAAAACTTTTGAATCATACAGGCATATGTTTTTTTATAGCTATAATATCAAGTGACGGGACGAACAAGTCGTGTGCTTGGTGGTTAGCTATGCCCCTGTCCATAACAGTTGCAGTGCCACTCAGAGCTTTCAATCGCAAAGATCAGGGCCACTGCAGCTGTCACCCTGTGACATAAGTTGACAAGTTCCATGTGCCTGCAATTTCATCAGCACCATTACCCTTTTTTTTTATTTGCCTAAAACATGGTGTGAAAGATGGAACAACTATTTACAGAACACATGTTTTACCTGATTAGGCATGCAAAATATTACTTAAATGTAATTTAATTATAGCACTGTCATCGGATGTGCATAAGGAATAATCAATCAATTAATAACAACAAAATAATGAACTATCAATATCAAACTATTGAATATCATACATCATTATTACATTAAACATACATACACCTTATAATTTCATGTCAACATCTAATTATCAACAAAGAATAATCAGTCAATTAAAAACAACGAAATAATAACCTTCTATGTCAAACAATTAAATATTTATACATTATTATTACATTGTACATGCATATACATTAAGCACTAATTTGTCTAAAAAATCAGTCATTTTGTAATAATTTTTGTCTCTAAGCCATTCACTAAGTCTGTTTCTGAACAAATTGTTTTTTATAGTCTTAATGTCTTTTGGTAGAGCATTATAAATTTGGACATGCATAGCGTTACATTGATTTTTGTAATAACACAATCTAGGTTTATTATTGTGCACCAGTCTATTTGGGTCCCTTACTCCTCTACTATGTATATCTGTAATTTTTCTAAAAAAGGTTTAGATTTTACTTCGTAAATGTACATGTACAGGTAACAGCAAAATTGCACAGGATTCCCATGGGGATACACTGGTCAATGCTCAAACATACTTTTTTTGAGCTATGAACAATTTTTTACACTCAGTTGAATTACCCCAAACCAAGAGCTCATACCTAAGCAGAGACGCCAATGTAACCATGATAAGTAGTCAAAACTGTAGATGGTGATGATATATTTCTCAACCTCCTGAAGACGTGTCTACCAGTGACTTAATGTTATGTGACCAGTTGCAACTACTGTCTATTTCTACGTCTAAGAACGTTGTAGAATCTGTCTCCTGAATATTGATATCCTTGTAATTTACGTTAAGTTTCATTTTTGTTTGTCGATTTGTACCAAAATGAATGAGTTTAGGTTTAATCAAGTTAACAGTCAAATTATTAAGTTTAAGCCAATTTATTATTACATATATTGATTTGTTTATGACTAATTTGTAGTCAATTATGTCGTTTTTGTAAGGAATTACGACTGAAATATCATCTGCAAACAGTATGCATTTGTGTCATTTAACCTTTGGTAGGTCATTTATGTGGAGCAAGAATAATAATGGTCCAAGAACACTACCTTACACACCACACGGATTGACTCTTTCTTGTGATCTTGCAGACACAACACAGCCTTTTTTTAAATGTGTTATTTCTACAGCTTGTTTCCTATTTTCCAAGTAAGAAACCAACCAATTAAGAGTCACCACTTTGATACCTAAATTATTTAGTTTTGTCAGCAAAATGTCATGAGATACAAAGTCTGATGCGCGAGCCATGTCAAAAAATATCACCATTGTAGGTATTTTTGCATTCGTTTTTCAGTTTTCAAAACGGTAATGCTGTCATAGTAATAAACGTAAATATAATATAATAATGTCATAGTAAAAAACAGTAGTTTGGCAACAGAAACAGATAAGGTGGCAGTACTTCCCTGGATAAGTTTTTCACAAGAAGTTCTACTGCTACTTAACTTTTTACTGTTGTCACTTGGTTATTTTGAATAATAAAATACTTGGTGGCCCTTTTTGCAAATTGCTTATAAATTATACAATAAATTGTGTAATAAGACATAAATGATCTATTTTGTATTAGGCCACTACTCTTGAAAAGCAGCACAATGTTATGGGAATTGGTGCAAATAAACAATAAACAAGATGACCACGGATAGTAAATCAGATTAAAATATATTTTAAGACTTTTATAAAAAATATCCACTAAGAATTATTGCTACTTAACAATTTATTTCCATGTTATGACTATATTCTTCTCTAGATATTTTAATTTATGACCAGGGAGCATGAAACCATTCTAAAATATCAGAAGAAGAATACGAACAAAAAGAATAAGACAAAGAGAACTATAACAGTTACCAAAAGTCTTTCCTACAGTCACATCCAGGCTCAGATTTCTAAGAACCTATGGGTGTCTTTCTTTAGATATCCAGGTTATCTTACTTATTTACAGACTACCTGTACACGTTTTTAAGCTTTGTCTTGTCTCTGTGACGTTTCCCAAACTTCCTAAACCTGTTAACTTCAAATCCCTTTTATTTAATCCCAGTGACCCTTTAATAAATATATATAAATATTTTAAATATTATATTTTAATAATTCGCATTTTGTTTAACATTGTTTCTTGTAATTTTTTTAAAATGTCTACAATCCCATTTTTTTCTCTTGTTTGAGGCCTTTTCTGTTTTACTACGTGATGTTAGCACAAAAGTTAAAGTTGAACCTGTTAAAAAAGATGGTGTCGTTCTTATATAACTATATTCAATACAACATGTAGATGTTAAAAGAAATTTTCGTTTATTGGTCTAAATTCTTTTTTTTAGACCTATATTATTTGTCCATGAATGCGCTGCTGGAAAGCGTACTCACTAAATGCACACAATAGTTGCAAATTCACAGCAAATATTATAGGCTGTTGAACTTCAACAACGTTATCAATTATCAAACAGCTTATCAGCAGTTCTGCCCAGATTATCAACAATTTTATCAATAAACTAAACCTCACCCAAGATATGAATGTTTCGTGTCATACTAATGAGTCAGGGGTTAGTTCGTTATTCTTGTTGTTATTGTAATGATAAAAATCTATGGAGTAATATAGTTATAGGTACAACAATTGGCAGATGGAGCGCGCCGAACACGAAAGTGAAACCACCACAGCAAATACAAATTCAAAAGCGAATACAATCTCGCGTCAGTACGAAGTACAGCGTCGCACAGTGTGTTATTTTACTTTAGTTGCAGACATCCTCGTTTTATGTTCGATTTCAATAAGTTGAATACTTATAAATTATACTAAGAAACACCCGTTTAGATATTTACTTTTATTATGGAGATATATTTTTTTTTCGAAAGGTCACTGAACTTCAAGAAAAATGTTTTTGCCTGTATTTCCCGAAAGATGTGAAACTTCCCTTTGTAAAAAATACAAACTGACTGTCTATTTAAGTTTATTAAATGTGAAAATCGCAAGTCCTTAAGCGCACAAAAAAGCGGAAAAAAAAATTTTGGTAATTTTGAAAATATATTTGTATAAAATTAACCGTACTAAATTAGCATTTTATTTTACCTTCAAAATATACTACATTAATATATCTATCGAATAAAGGAAAAGTAAACGTTTATCTCGGAAGATCTCGGAGATACCGCGTTTCTAAGGTTTTTTCAGATTTCTATGAATAATATGAAATAGGGTTGTCACAATATGTATACATTTTTACCCGACTACATGAATCAATGTTATGTGTTAAAACAACAACAATAACAACAATAATAATAATAAGTTCGTCAAAACCCGGTACCCAATACAAAAGCGCATTCCATGTTAGCAAGGTACAGAGTTGTAGGTTCAATATGTAATCAATTTTCCGTCCTTTGATCAAGGGTCATATACGGCTTACCCCAGAAATAGGCAGGCACTCAGGTTTCACGCCCAAATTGAGGGTAAAAATATTTACTATTAAATACTTTCTAAATTTTGTTCAAATTTAACGATATTGTTATAAAATACTTCTATTTACCTAATTTCCTTACTCATATTCATTAAAAAACACCACAAACCACTCCTATTTGGATGTTGTACTCTACTGTTTTAAATCAGATCAGATCTACAAGTTTTTGGAATGCCAATGTCCGAAAAATGGCCTCTGTAATATATTGTGCCATTTTAGAATCGGAGGGTAGGGTCACTTCCGTTGTATCACCAGTCCTCTCGAAGAAAATAAAATTAAGAAGTGAGTAAAGTAAGACATGAATATATTATAATATTGCGCTTTGCAGACAGGATAAATATTTAGTGACAACCCTTACACAAAGTTTAAAAATTGAATATTTCTGAACTCTTCTGTTTGTCGCATCTGATTCATCTGAGGAAAGCAATTTTTTTTTTATTTATTGGTGCTTTTAATAGTTTTCTACCATAACATGAAATATTTAAAGAAAAATTATTTACAGGAAAGGAAATAATCTGATTTTACGGATTTTTCTCAATTTTCTAAGTTTCTCTGAAACTATTATAGATACAGCCTGGAGAGTTTTGTTAGGAACTTTGTTTGAATATTATCTTTCTAAAAAACACATAAAACGAGTATGTCCGCAACTAAGGTAAAATAACACACTGCGTCGCATTGTTTGCACGTAACGAGTGATTAGTTATTTTTTTTTAATGTGATCTTGTGTCTTTAAACATTTTTCACATAAATAAAAAAATGATTGGATATCTTTTCACAGGGAACAATTGATTAATTAACTGTTTTGTAATTTATTTACCCAATATTTTTTGAGATTCACTCGGAACACAAAACCTCGATATAAATTCATATGTGTGGCCAGTTTATATTAGTGGAGACGAAGCTGCAGAGCCTTGAAAACCGCCGTAAAGTTGCCTGCTTATCGGTATTTTACAGGATATATCACGGAGAGTGTGCGTTTTACACGATTTAATTCCGCCTTCCCCTTTTCATCACCTACCTATGTTGTGGATATTCCAAAGATTCGCACGAAGCATTACGCTTCCACATTGATATGGCGAACGGCTATGGAGTGGAATTGCCTGCCTGTAGACTTGTTCCCTGAACGTTATAACTTGGGCCTTTTCAAGGCGAGAGTGAATAGGCATTATTTAGGTGTGTATGCTCCATCGTCGACCTCATCGTCACTTTCCTTCAGGTGAGATGGAGGTCAAATGCGCACTTATAAAAAAAAATCCACATTTTTCAAGAAGGCTATGTTCGACAATGGCTGTCAGTTTTTATTAAGTGTACTAAATGTGCATTGAACTGTTCAACATCTTTAATGTCACATTCATCAAGGTCGTTGCACAAAAATGCTTGCATTAAAATAGTTAACTCCATTACCAGTTACCACATACTTGGTTTTTGTGGTCGATAATATTTGTTATGGTTTAAAATTTCCAGTATAAATTACAAATTTTAAAATTTGAAAAGGGAGCGCAGTCTTCTCAAAAAAGTTACGAATATACCTGCAACAAAAGTTACATATTCATTTATTAGGTATATTGTAGTACACGTGTATTTTTAGTGTATCCCTACTAAAATAAAAAAAAAGATACTACATTTGTGAAATCACTTCGCTATCTGTCTGTCTGAGTCAAAGCTGATTTACTCCGAATCTATTTGAGATAAAAAGTAGGATACGCAGAAATTTGTAGCGCAGTCACAGCCGTGTAGTATTGAAAGTATTTTTTAATATTATCACGTGTTAGATGAAAATACAAATTGTAAAATCACGATTACAAAAGTATATTAAACTACTAAAAGTGGTTCCCCCCTCAGCTGTCGAAAACGAAAAGAAATATCGATTCCTCCTAGGTAAACAATCCTAAACCCAAATCGCAAGTTTAAAGGGGACCATTTTAAAAAAGGGATATCGAAAGGACTAAAATAAACATAAAACCTGTGATATCTGGAGGTATTGCATTTAAATTTAAAACATCATTATTTTTCATGCATCATAATTTCACTGCTAAGTATAATAGACCTACGTAAAAAGACAGAGATTAATGAAAAAATGTATCTATTTTTGTGGCTTATGTTTCGGAAATGGTCAATGTTTTTAAAAATTTGGTATTTAAAATAAAATCAACACGTTTGAATTGCAATTGGCGATTTTATTTAATTGACCTTAACGTAAAATATTCCTGTTAATTCTTGATAATTGATATCATTATGCTACATTTCCATATCCACACTTGTCTTAATTAGGTCAATTGTTAGATATTTCTATGACCTTCATGAGTCATGCAATACCTGCAGTACACATGTTTACCATGTTTTGTACAAACCATCATTTTGTGTAAGTAAACAGATAAACATACTAGGGCCGGTTCAGATGACAAGCATTGGAATGCTATATTATAGCATGTATTAATTCAAATGACACAAATTGCAGAGTACGAAATATATAATTTATCAAATAAAGGCACACATTTTAATCAACTATTGATAAGTGTCTTCATACATTGATAACATGATGAATTGTTTATTCTTTTTTACAAAAAATACTTATGGTTAAGTATAATACACACAATAAAGTAGTAATTCAGCGTAATTTTTTGATAAATTTCGTTCTCTTTGGTATACATATTTAGACATTGAAAATGGCGACAATATTTCAGTATATTTTTTCTTTGCGAATAAAAGGTTATTCATGAGTATCGGGATTGCAATTTATAAGATTTATGAATTAATGAAACTCTTTGACAAGAACTAACATTTTTGTAATGTGGTTGCAAGTAATTTTCAACATTGTTCATCCAAAAGCAAGGTAAATATTTCAATATTAATACTTTAAAAAGTACACCCCCCCACTATTCCTCCTAATGGAAGAATAGTGTGGGGACCGCGATAATCATAAAATTGTTGCTGTCAACCTGTCAAATAAACTTTATTTTTTATTTATTTTAATTTTATAAGAGTCTTGACTAACAACCAGAGCTTGGGCTCATCATATCTCCTATTATGCATTTGGAATACTTTTGCCGGAAGGCTCGCTTTTCTTTAAATTAGACGCAGTTACTTAGAACAGATTGAACGGAAAATAATAAAATTTAAGATATAATTTGATAAAATTGACGCCAGCTGATATTTTATCAGCTCCCTCCTTTTTTATCAGTCACACAAAATGTAAAGACGTCCTTATAAAAGAGTTCTTGTGTAAATTCTGATAGAGCAGAAAGTTCATTGAATTCCTTGACCTTTGCGCCTGTATTGTAAATTATTGGATTACCTTTGAGATGTAGTTTGTGACGTTTTCAGTTGACGTGCTCGTATAACAAAAGCGTTTGCATACATATGTATGTCCTTTATATTTGTAAGGTACACAACAAAGTTTAAGTTGTTTGAAGTCTATGGAGCTATTGTATTGCACTTATGAATATGTCTGGTCTCCTTATTTAGTATCGTTAAGATAAAATTATGTGTTTACTTTTAATGGATTGCGTGCGAATGGTATATATTATGACAAGTGTTACTTGATATAATGCAAGAAGTACTTATAATACACTCCTGGACACATAATTCGAGCCACCTCGCATTAGTATTAAATGTCCTAAGCTTAAACAATATTCGATTGATCAAGAACTATCCTACGCAATTCTGAAACTAGTATGTTAAAAGTCTTTTCCATGAGTTCTTGTTGGAAATTTGGACTTGCAAAACCGGGGGAAACCTTTTTGTTCGATCATAACACTATTTTCGTATTCTAGTCCTTTAAGTAAGAACGCAAGGTGGCTCGAATATAACGTATATTTTACTTTTAAATTATTACGTACGCTCACATAACAAAAGTAACGAGTGTTATAAAGTTTCTTTGCGCGTGCCTTATTTTACATTTTTGTATGGCAATTTGTATAGCGCCCCTAATTGGCACAAGGAGAAGTAAAATTTTCTATATAAACACATGCTAGCAACTATCGACACTTGAAACTCGTGGTATAGGTGCTGATTGTCAACATACATGCGTTATTTTTGTTTTGTGATCTTCAGTACTGAGTTTTAAAAAATGCCATTAAGGTCAGGCCGAACAGACGCGGTGTACCGGGAAAATGCGTACCGGAGCTTGCCGCACTGTTCACTGAGGGACCGCGACGTAAAAGCGGCGCCGGTGTGACACACCGATTTTAAAGAAAGTATCATATCGTTATCGGTTTGTCGTCAAGAAGGATTTATGCGTTTAATTGTGTTACGGAAGCAATGCAAAAGAAATTGGGTGCACGATATCAATACGAGAAGCGTTTTGGTCTAATTCATATTGAAACTGAATAAAAACACACTCAAAAGTTGTAAAAAAATACAGTGGAGCGTTACGGGCCCTGGAATTTATGTATGTTCGAGTTCTTATGCACCCTGCCACATTGAAACCGGATGGTGGGGCGGCGCGGTCCGGGGCCGAATGCTATGACAAACAAACGCGGGCCGGGCCCTGTATGAATTTTTGCAACCGTTCACACAGAGCGGCAGCGACGGGGCGGAATCCGGGAAAAAAATATAACGTGCAATCCCGCTAAAGTCCCGCGACTTTAACGGGATTGCACGTTATATTTTTTTTACAACTCTTGAGGGTGTTTTTAATAAGTTTCAATATGAATTCAATCGAAATTTCTTTTGCGTTGCCTCCGTAACGCTAATAAAAGCAGAATTTTTTCTTGAACACTATCCGACAGCGATATGGTGCTTAATTTAAAATATAAGTGTATGAAACGTGGTTGCTTTTGGTGACACAGCGGCCGCCTTTGCCCCGCTGTCCCACCGCGAACAACACCTGGGAATGTTGTGTGGCATGCCCCGGTACGCATTTGCTTTCCGCAAGTTAAAAAAAATTCCCGCTGTACCTCGTCTGTTTGGCCTGACCTTTATACTTCTTGCACAGTTACAATTTACGCTCTAACATTTTGATATTACTTAATTCAATTACGTACTAGTTATTTTCTTACATCTAAAGAACTTGATTACTATTAAGATATGTTTATAGATACTTTAATCCGACCGCATCCTTTTAGGTTAATTGGAATATACATTTTTGATAAGAGGCTAGAAGTTGTTTGTCAACCAAACTTATTAATTGATTGTGTCATTGAATAAATTAAGTAGATAGATAGATAGATAGATAACTCGTTTATTTGCTGAATCACAGTACATTACAAACAAGCTTATGACATAGGGACAATGGTAATCATAAAGAAAAAGGGTAGTCTAGGTTTGCGGGTATGGTCTGGAGTGTTATAATGTATCAGGTGTAGAGTTGAGTGTACTATGTCAGCAAATACGGGCCGACTCAGCATTATGCCGCAGTTCAGTCGAACTACGACGCTGATGATTCTGCCAGGTCCTAAGGTGAACCGGTAAAAAGGAAGTAACTCAGAATAGAGAATCGACACGGAGTTAGAATGTAAGGTATGTAGGTATAATATTAATTGTATATGTGAATAAGTTATTATATAAGCTATAAAACGTGGACAACGTAACTACAAAGAAAATAAAAAAAGATGAAAGATCTAAATGTGCGAGTAAGTTGTGTCGTTGTATAATAATTGTAAATTAATGGGTGTTTTGCTTAAAGGTGTGTGTTTGTGTGTAGGTATGTAAAAATAAATGGAGTGTATGTGTGGTTTATATATAACTATGAAACAAAGTATTTATGGCAGGGAAAATATTTTGTAGGCAGGTAGTGTATAAGAGGTTAAGGGTAATTTGTGAACTTTGATATTTGTATCAGACACGCGTCAAAATATTCTGTAGAAAGTTTTTTTAAGTGCGAATTTAAAAGAGTGAATTGATGTAAGATTTCTTATGGGCGGTGGTATGTCATTCCATATTTTGGACGCGTTGTATTTGAAGCAGCCACAGAAAGCAGCCGTTTTATGTGTGGGAATAATGAGCGGTGGGACGCATGCTCTAAGAGTTCTGGCTTGACTATTTGTACGCCATTCCAGTTTTTTGTAATATATAAATATAATATAAAAAAAAATAAGTTGGTACTTGATTTTTTATGATTCCGAATAACAGAGTCGCGGTATGTAGTTTTTGTCGCTCACTCATGTTGAGGAGCTTAAAATAATTTAGATAAGGCGTGACATGGGCGCGTGGGGGTGTTCAGAAACAATACCTTGTACAAGCATTTTGCACACGCTGAATTAATTTCTGGGATTTTTTAGTAATACTTTGAGATGGTAAAAACAGTTGCGTACTATCTCAAGCAAATATTGTTGAAAACGAAGCCTACCATCCATCAAAATACCCAGGTTACGAGCCTCGTCCACCCGCTCAATACTCACACCAGACATATTTATAGCGACATTCTGCTTAATAGTCTTTTCAATTTGTTTACAAGAGTCTAATTTTAGGTTTTTTGTTTTTAAGGGATATAGTACTAAACAATTCTTCGTAGATCATGTAACGATGTTAGAGAGACCTTCATTCAGGGCTTTAATTGTCTCGTTGATGTCATAGACACCCACAGGCAGACAGACCTGTAGATAATCTGCGTACAAGTGACACTGAGAATGTTTGATAGACTTAGTTATATCGGAGGTATACAGTATAAACAGAAGAGGACCCAATATAGACCCCTGAGGCACTCCTCTATCCACACTATAGATATAGAAAAAAACGGGGAGATTTGGTATATGGGCGCGGTTCGTGTCGCTGTAGATTAAACGTACTTTTAATTATTAAGTTTTTCCAATGAGTTCAAAATAAAAGAAAGAGAGGTTGGATTGAATGCATTTAAAAAATAAATAAAATAAAATTGGCTTTATTTTACATGTGCATGCAAAATAAATTAGAAACAATTATAGAAAATTACTTAAATCCTTCGTTAAAACAACATAATTTAATTTATATTCTTTGATGGTTCGAATTTACTCTTGACGGTGACAGCATCACCAACCCGTGGTAACGAATTATGAAAAACTGACACTGGCGACGATCGCCACATTTTTTATATTATTCTTATAAAACTGACACTGGCCTAAGCCTAGTGGCCGCCATTAAGAAAATAATAATAATTTATATTAATATACCAATTTAATAATACACCAGTACCGGTGTAGGTATAGTATGAAAAATGGAATATTTTTTTAATATTAAACACAGCCATATGGTGTCTAACTATCGATTAGGTAGGACCACATCCCTCGTTGAGTAGCGTCAATTTAAGGTTAATAAAGTTAACAATTCACGGAGCGGTTTCCATCCGCGCCCGCCGGTTCTGCTAGACAGCGGTTTTATTTCAATACTCACGACCCTGCAAGTTTGTGCGGGCACGTAGCCGCCGCGGTTGTGGGCCGTTGAGATTGCGGAATGGACCGCAAAGTTAACCGCAAGTCGCGCGGTTCGTAAAGAACTCACCCCGCGTGCGCCTGAACCGACCGCCAAAGTGCGCGGGCGACGACGGCCGCCAAGCGCGCAGGTGATCGCTTCTTGCGCGGTTCTACTAGCACCCCGCCGCGGCAACCGCGAGCAACCGTCACCACTACAGGCGTAAAACGCGCCGTGAAATGTGCTACTAATTGTACATACTTAACTATAACATTCTACAGATGCCGCGGTCCCGCGGCAGACGCGGGTGCAAACCGCTCCGTGAGTTCTTAGTGTAAAGAAAAATTAGTTTCAGCATCATCTAACTTGTAATAGTTAGCTATTATATACTAGTAGCAGTTTTACTAAAACGCCACCTGATGGTGAATGGCTGAATCAGGATGAAAAAAATACTGAAATATTGTAATATAACTCTTACTCTAGTGACTGTAAGTTTAATTTTAAAATTTAATTACATTTTTTTCACGTTTTAAGCCCTACCTAATCAAAATCTTTAAGTTCTAGTAGTAGATAATAGAGCGTAAAGTTTGAATGGCACACAAGCTAAAAAGTGGCGACATCGGTACCCGATCTTATATAGCGTAATTACATATCTCGCCTTTTTTCCTATATCTATGATCCACACACACCTCTTGGGAGGCCAAGGTAGAGCCGTTGACCGCACTGATCTCAACACGTACTATCGCAGTCATCAAGACTATAAAACGCCATTTTGGAAAGAAGTTGGTGGTTAATGCAATCGAAGTGACTGGAAACTGCGGTGTGTTACGTATTCGTGAATACTAAATTTTTGCAAACACGATAAAATACATTTACAACCACAAAATGTCTGAATAATTGAAATAGTACTAATTTATATTATGCCAGCAAGTAACCCCTTAGCAATCTTTTTTTTCTCTAAATTCTATTGTTTTGTTTCCAATGTTTGTCTTGTCGGGAAACGTACCCGGGACCATATGATTAAGCACCCACAGTGCTAAGCTTGGCCACCGAAACCGTTCAATATATAGTTTCTGTTCGGTTATTTGGCAATATCGAAAATTACATGATTTGCATTATCGTTAAAAATAGACATAAAATACTATCAAACATAAAAATAAAATAGGAATTCGTTGCAGAAGGCATTCAGAAGGCAGGAGTTAGAAAAGGCAATGTTTGTGACGTCATAGTTTTATTGGCGCCTTACAACCTATATTTATACTAATGATCGTTTTGCTAAAACGGTAGAGCCTCCACCACCACTGTCTTTAACCATTAAAATCTCTGGTATTATCTCACATATCTGAAGATTAATTTCAGATTCATTTTCGCGATGTTCAGGGGCGTTGAATGAATAAATGTAGTCACATTTACCTTATTATTTATTAAGCACTTAACTTCTTTATTGTATTTCAATTCTTACTTGACTTTGCGTACCTACCCATTTAAAAGGAGCATGCAGTATAGTTTTTTTTTATTTACTAGGCAGAATGACGATTTTCTATCAATGCGCAGCAGTTTTTATTTTTCTTTTATGCCTGTTCTGCACATTTTGACAATTGAATATTTTTTCACCATAGACTTAACATGGAGACCTGTACAATTGTAATGTCTTTTTTAATTGTTATGCACATTTTGACAATTTGCCCCATAAAATTAACAAAGTGAACCTTTATTGTGTCAGGTCTGAGATCGAAATTGAAAATGTAGGCATCGTCACGACCTGTACAATTGTAATTTTTATGCGTTTCGAATTTCATGCTTATATCGATTGAGGAATGGCCATGTAATTCCGTGTCTTTTTTCGTTATTCTGCACATTTTGATAATTTACTATTTTTCCCAAACACTTAACACGGTTAACCTTGATTGACTCATGTCCAAATTCAAATTTTGAGCTTCATCATGACCTGCAGAATTGTCTTTATGCTAGTTTCGAATTTCACACATATTGTACCTACATAGAATGATACCGTTCGTAGGTTGTGTAATTTGAGTGGATGCCAAAAACAGGTAGGGTACGTCTTGATTAAGATGCGGTGCCCTATGAAGTTTTATCGTTGGCTCAATCACATTATGTTATAGGTATCATCTAATAAATAAATTGTAATAAACAGTTTGTGTTTGACCACACGGTCACACTCTAAGGACTGCTCTGTACTGGTTGTTCACGTGGTATATCACGATCTTATTATTATTATATAAAGAAATATTATACAATAGATACATTTGCATAAATTTCTCCCAGCAGTTTCTTTTAACGTGTGTACCAACGTTATCTAATTTTGCTCATTCAATTTTTCGTACAAAAATGTTGTTAAAAATATATATCGAATTCTTAGGCTCAACTAACACTGGCGCAGAGTCGAAGCGTCGCGTCGCGTCCCGTTTTTCAACTGCACCGCCTGGTGACGCGGGACGACACTCACATTAGTGCGCCGGGATCACTGTGTGGTTGGCGTCTGACGCCTCACGGCGCCCAAGTGACGCGCGAAGCCGGTCGAATACTACCAAGCGTCGACATTCGATTCCATATTTGCAAAACACAAATTTGTACCTTAATAATGGGAAAATAGAAATGAATATGCTATAGGCGAAAAACATATTGCGGTGTAGTTGAAAAACATAACGCGTCGCGAACGCTTCGACTCTGCGCCAGTGTGAGTTGAGCCTTAGGGTTTCGCGATTGTTACATCAGTTTTATTACATCCGAATAAATAGTTTCATTTCATATACTTTCATATTTGCACAAATGAAACAACGAATTGTTCATACTGCACAAGTAGGTACTTGAGTAAAAAAATAACGCGTCGTTTACACATTCAAGCAGTATTTTGTATGTAAACAGAACCGTATTGTTACATACGAGTGAGATGTTTAAAGAAATTAACATTGTACACTAGCAATAGGAAATGAAACTATTTTTCCGGATGTAATACAACTCATATAACAATCACGAAACCCTAAGGCTCAACAAAAAAACAACTATACGCGATATAAATCCGGAAAATAGTATCATTTCCTATGTGTCGCGAAAACCTAAGAACTCGATATTGTACACTAGCGTCACAGTACGTTTATAAAAATATAATTTATGTTAAGAAAAATAGTAAATTTTTAATGAAAAGTTCTGAGTGTTCTTGAAAGTCGTTTTCGCAAAATTCCAAATTCATTTAAGTTAAGGGGCAAAGTATACGCTTCATATAATATGATTACGGTTGATATGCAAAATTTGCCAAAACTTTTTAAAACTATAGTAGACAACTTTATACCAATGGTGCTACGGTTTCTGCAATACTTGGATGACAAAAATCCCTACCAGTGAACCGTTCAGCTCTCTCAGGTTATCACAATTTGAAATAAATATTGTAAATGATATGTACAAATGTGTATTTACAAAGAGCAACCTTTTCCTTACTCATTCGAAATGTAGACAAAGATAAATCTGACTTTTTATGGTATGAAATAAAGTACCTAAGTGGAGCACATATGAAAAACGATATTGTAAATTTTTCGAATGTATATTCTTCACAATACTGAAATTTAGGTGCTCGTAAACAACAATACCTTGTAATGCATTTCTATACATATATTCTTCCACTCATGTGCAATGTAGGTACCTCTATATGTTAGGTATCTACATAACATCCGTTCACTGTAGTAGGAAAATGAAACTTTATTTTGCTAAACTCGAACTTCAAACAATACTTTTATTTTTCCTTGTACTGGACTTGATTTTACAGTATAACAAATCAACACTGTTTGTTATTTTTTTATTAACTCGTTTACGCGGCAGCCCGAATTACATCCTTAGGGAATCGTCACACTTGTTAACGTATAATCTGCTTGAACCGGTTAGGAATTGTACAACGCCTCTAGTGAGCACATGGAGAAGTAAATATTTTGTTCGGTCGCTAGCTGTTTTCCGCTTTTGAAGCGTAAGGGTGCTATAGAAATTACTGGCTTTGACTTGTCAACTTATGTCTCAGGGTGACGAGCGCAGTGACAGTGCCCCTCAGATCTTTGTAACTTAAAGCTCTGAGTGGCACTGTAACTGTTATGGACAGCATGTAGCTTACTATCAGGCGCACGACTTGTTCGTCTCGATGATATCATAAATATAAAAATAAAAATAAAAAAAAGACTATCGACACTGTAACTCGTACTGAATGTCAATATATAACGCTTTATTTTTGTTTTATGATCGTTACTACTGAGTTAAGCGAAAAAGACGTGAGTTTCGGCTTCGCTCGGACCGCTGCTGACGCTTTTTCACTATTGTTACATAGACGAAAATTCTGACCAGCTTAATTCGAATCTGTGTCCATAAATGTGGTGACTCCAGCGGCGGATTTGCAGTCTTGGCCGCCCTAGGCCCCAAGCCTGTAGTCAGTACCAGCATCCGTTCAGTAGGTTTTGAGCTTACCGCTCAGATAGACGGACAGATGTAGTGATTATACATGACATTATAGGTATGTAACACATCTACATTTTATTCATAAAATGTACGAAAGTGATTTAGGAAGATTATTGTTATACGATGCGGTGCAGTGAGGCCCGCCATGATGTGCGTGAGCCTTTGAAATATTTAGGTACTTTGAGTTATTTCTTGTTATTATCAGTTAATTTTTTGTCACGATTGGCTGCACCTAAAATCTAGCCGCCCTAGACCTGGGCTTTCTGGGCCTTAGGGCATATCCGCCACTCCCATAGCGTCCTTTCCAACAAAAGTAATTCTACGATGGTGCAGCGCTGACTGGTGTTGTATACGGCTTCAAGCCAGTAGCTGTGCCTCGCACCGTTCTATCATAGCGTACACCTACTTGAATTTGCAATATACCCAATTGTTACTATCAGTAGTTTACATTGTTACTAACATGGATCCAAGAATCCAAAATAACGGGTTGTTATTTTATTATCACTTAATTGCATAGCGCTTTTATTATATGTATAGCAACAAGCGTAATATATTAATAACCATATGTAAATTTAGATAGGCTAAGGTCTCTTTAGTAAATAAAGAAATACTTAGTAATCGGTAACGTCCGTTCGAATGAAAACTCTGTTCCAATCGGTTTAATTCACCACTTATCCAATTACACTAACAAATACGAGACGTCCTTAATGTAACGCCATTTTACTTGTACCTCTATCAAACGATTATTTTATCGTTTGATAGAGGTACCAGTACCTATTACTTGACACAAAAATTGTCGTAGTTCATAACTTTGACCCAAACTGGGTGTACGAGCTACCTCGACATACTTAGGAAAATATTATAATAATTGCAAAACTATATACGCTGACGTAGATTTTAACATAAAAGGCTATTACGTGTTTACTTTATTTAGAGTTCAATAAACGGAATCATTGAGTGCGGACACGTTTCATTACTAACATCCCGCTCCAGTGATAAACTGATTGACTCTCCAGCAAACTACAACTTAGAGTAAGGGAAGCTACCCTTACATTTTGGTCCTTCGAGCCGGATTGGAGTCTGTGGTCTATCGGTCTCCCGGTCCGTGAGCGTACTAAACGAATTCCAGTAACGTGTGATTGAACTTTGAATCTTGGTAGCGAGTCGGTCGGCCGGCTTCCCAGAAGAGGGTCTCACCGGTAACGATTGAGAAGGCGCACATACCTTGAGGAGAGGTCAATCATACGGTACTGAACAACGCGTATATAAAATACTCTTCGACATTACATTTGAACTTCTTTGGGATCTTTATTTGTCGGTAAACGAACTTCCGTCGATGCAAGAGTTATTCTTATAATATTTCCTTTACCCTCGAGGCCTTCTGCAATGTGCTTAGCAGTATGGTGGAGGTATGTAATAATGTTGCTACGCCTGAAGTTCTATTAAGCCGTAAACCAATTGTGTGACATTGCTTTCTGTCACATTAGCCTTCAAGCTCAATTCAATGAAATATCATGTCTTCTGATATACCTCTTCTAACTTAGTAGCAGTAGAGCACCTTGCGAAAGAGTTCGTCCATGGAAGAACTGCTACCTTAACTGTTTTGGCCGTCAAGCAGTAATGTGAGCATTATTACTGCGTTCCGGTTTTGAAGAGTAAGGGTGTTGCCAATTTGGTGGTTACGCTAATAAGTATGTCGAGTGTGTGCGTTGTTAAAAAAAAATAAAAATAAAAAAAAGTATAAAAAATAATTAATTGGGCGGTGTATTTAAACACCCTATGTTACTAAGACAACAATTTTTCATGCAGCTATTAATTGTTGTGACAAGTAAGACAATTCTCATTTATAGCAATTTAATGTTATAATTTTAAAATAGTTCTATTGGGCAACATTGGCGTAGCCCTACTGTACTGTAAAAGTGACAGTAAAGGCGTAATAATTTATTTTTGTTCATCCACAGGTAAAACTTATTGGACCGAAAAATGATCCGCCGACAATCGTCCAGGAGAAGGTGCTCAGCCTCATCCAGTGCTGGGCAGATGCTTTCCAGAATCAGCCTGACTTACAGGTCAGTTCATATTACGTCATAAATATGGTTTTGCAGAGAAGTACATCGTCAGCTTATAGTGAAAAACATCGCATGCGCATTTTTACATAGATTGTTTTTTACTGATTGTTATTGAAACTAATTTTATAATTTCTTGCATAAATATATTATTAAATTAATTTAGTATCTCAAAGTAGGCCTCTTTATTAACCTATTATGTATTAATTATGTTTGCACTGAGGATGTGTAGGCTCGATTCCCGGTAGGTCCAATTTGTCAGATGAACTTTTCTAAATTGGTTCTAGTCTGGGTGTTTTGGGAAGTGTACGAGAGTGCCTGCCGTTGCTCTGGTACAGTTGAAGGAATAATTTTTTGAACAGTTGGTACTTCTTAAAACCGACTGCCGATTCTTTTCTTATTAATTCAACAAGCTCTGAGTGGGACCGCAAGTGTTATGGACAGACGTGTAGCTTACCATCAGGCGCACGACTTGTTCGTCCCGTCACTTGATATTATAAATAAGAAAGTTAATCACGCGTAAAAATTATGACGTTTGAAATTAAGTTCCAATGCGTAAAAGTATTTAAACTAGCTCTTTGTACTATACGAGACGGTTCACTCTTTTGTCCTATTGTACTCTACAGATGAAGCGATACAACGAATCGGTGCAAATAACATTTCGCCAACTGTGCTCATATTACAGGGATTGTTTGAGAACAAGACAATTGGTTTAGTTGTCTGGAACATTATTTAACTAATTAAAATGCTAACTACAAATCTTATTGTATTTTTTGTTTGTTATATTTCGCAACATATCTTTATTTTCACCCTGAAAAATTACATACAAATCACATACAAGGTACTTATTCCCTCTAACACAACAACATATTAAATAGAAAAAGGGACCGATTATTATGTCGTTTATTGAACAAATTGTTTATTCCATTTCTAGAGGCCCATTTCTAGTACAACCGTGTAGGACATTCCAAAATATAAGTTTTTTATTTGTCCTGTCCGAATCTAATTCCGTTCTCCGTCCGACATCCGCCCGAAACAATTCGTGTCAAATAAGTAATACTCGACTAAATAAAAAAATACAGTGCGAAGTATAAAGCTTCATTCGCATCATCCGTCTTTCAATTTGGTTGAATATTTCTTATTTGACAGTATTTATTTCGGACGGATATGGGACTGAGAACGTAAGCAGTCCCCAGGCATGACAACCTCGTGGTCGAGTGGATTGCACAACGGCTTTCATGGTGTCGCCATCTCTGAGGTCTCGGGTCCAATCCCCGGCCGGGTCAATGTAGAAAGGAACTTTTCTATATTGTCTCGGGTTTGGGTCTTTGTGGTTCCGTCGTTGTTTCCCATTTCCATAACACAAGTGCTTTATTTGATTTTTAATTCGAGACTTAATAACGTATAAAACTTATCGAGTTCTTAGGTTTTCGCGATTGTTACACATAGGAAATGACCAACAATCAGTCAACCGTGACCATGGGACCTGTAAAGGGCACGAAACGTCGGTTTGTTTGAAAAAACAAATATACGCGATTTAAATCCGGAAAAATAGTTTCATTTCCTATGTATAAAATATATTTTATTTACCTCGACGTTGCAATACTGTCCTCGTAACGAAAAAAGGCACAACTATGCGTACTTTATACAGCAGTCGGGCCATTTTTCGTCCCGAGGGCAGTATTGCAACGTCAAATATGTCCGAAACGTCGAGGTAAATAAAATATGGTTTATAAGTGATTAAGTCCCGAATTAAAAGTCAAATTGTGTGTGAAAATCGTGAAAGTTTAAATCAAAGTATAGGGTTTTTCAATAAGAACTTTGTTTTGTAAATCAAAATAAAACAATAAATTTAGATGACAATGATTCAAATTTTTATTGTATTAATAAAAGTAAGGTTTGGCAATTATTAATGAAAAATGATATCTGATAAATGTCCACCACGACCACAGTTACAGATGTCGATTCTTTCCATAAAGTTTTTAATCACTTTTTGAGAAAGTGGTGGGTTTATTTGGTTAATCACTTCAAAAATTGTGAGTTTTAAGGCTGCAATCAATTCGATTGGCTCCGTATAGACTCTGTCTTTAACATAACCCCATAAAAAATAATCCAGCGGTGTTAAATCATATGATCGAGCTGGCTACTTAACGGCTGAATTTCGTGAAATTATCGGGAAATTTGGTTTGCAATAAATTAATTCATTGTTTCGGTGGCAATGTGACTTGTGCCGTTGGCATTGGGCCGTATTTTTTCGAAAATTCGGCTGGAAATGCGGTAACGGTGAATGGATCACGCTATCGCGAGATGTTGACATCTCAATTTTGGCCTAGCATTGATGACATGGATCTCACTGACATGTGGTTTCAACAAGACGGTGCCACATGTCACACAGCCAATGAGACGATCAATTTATTGCAAACCAAATTTGCTGATCGCGTAATTTCCCGAAATTCAGCTGTTAAATGGCCAGCCAGATCGTGTGATTTAACACCACTGGATTATTTTTTGTGGGGCTATCTTAAGGACAGAGTCTATACGGAGCCAATCGAATCGACTACAGCCTTAAAACTCAAAATCCGTGATGTGTTAGCCGAAATAGACCCGACATTTTGCCAATAAGTGATTAAAAATTTTGATGAAAGAATCGACTTCTGTCAGCGTGGTCGTGGTGGACATTTGCCAGATATAATTTTTCATTCATAATTGCCGAACTTTTCTCTTTGTAATACAATAAAAATTTGAATCATCTTCATCTAAATTTTTTGTTTTATTTTGTTTTAGAAAACAAAGTTCTTGTTGAAAGACCCTTACAAGTGCTTTAGTTACTTTAGGATAGGGGCATCGTATGTGATGTTGTTTAATATTTATTTATTATTATTTGTTTATGTACAGACGGCAGCACGTAAAGCTACACATTGACGGATGTTCTTCCGTTGCACTGGATATTCGAATAAAAGTGCTGGCTTGATGTGCTCTTGATTGTACAAATAATGTGTCAATGTGGTTATTCTAGAAAAATACGTAGTGTATCTTTTGCAATTACCGAGGAGCTTCCCTTATTAGTTTATAATATCACGAATCAACAGATACAATTTACTATTTAACTTACTGCTTAGAGCGTGTTATTTATCTTTGCAAACTAATGTAGAATCTGCTCTTATCTTTCAAAGAGAAATCTCATCTAATTAAAATCAGTTTAATGAGACGTGAACGTGATGTTGAGGCGGACATTGTTTTACTTTCTCTTTCCAGTGGCTTTGCTGCTAAGCCGACGCCTCAATTATTCAGATGAGAAGCGCTAGATATTGATTTTGGGTTCACCTCTCGGAACAATCTTGTATTGGTATTACGTTAAAAAACGAAAGTATGAATAAATACGTTTTTAGAAGCACTAAAAATGCATGATCATCAATAATGAGAAAGTACTATGCCGAGATTGTGAGTTTCACACGATTTCACGTAACTTACAAATTATTTTCAATGAATATCATGATGGGAAATTGAACTAGTGTTTCGGATCTCAATCATGTGTATTTGTAAAAAACAGTGTCAAAATTGTTTCATTTCCTATGTGTAGTAACCGCGAAAACTTAATACTTAACTCGATATGAATATTAAGATATTTTACTACTACGATTATGATTTGAATATGACTTGTTTGTATAATTATTAATATGTATAAGTGTTTTCCTCATGTTAGTTTGGCGTCTGTACGCCAAAGTTCAGGTTACCTATCACAAGACCGAAATGAAATAACGTTTGCGCGAATTTTCATAACCTCGAAAGTAATTTTGAGAGGTAAATGTTTTTTCTTTTAAACCTAACTTAACCTGACCTTTTTTTTATTATCGTGAGGAAAATGCGTTACGCATTCCCCACCCCTGGGAGACGGCGGGGATATGTGGGACTTTCTCCTGGGGTCTATGTCGGTCCCCAAGAGCATACCCACTAAAAACCTCACGATGCTCCTCCTCCCACCGCGGTACCGGAGAACATCATGATGAGGAATCCCCAGCACCGTGCAGAGCCACGGGGTCCCTTTCGGAGTATACCTCGGCGCTGCCGGAGCATTAGGGGCATCTCCCGTCTGCGGTGGCCTGTGCAATGCAGGGACAGGGCCTCCCAACCCTGCTCCCCGCTGGCCTCTGTGGATGGGAAGGAGGCTATCGGCGTAGGACCTCCTCGTCCGCCCTGGTCGCCAACGCCGAATCTGGTCCGCAAGAGAGTCATCCTCGCGGGCCCGTTCGGCGGTCTCCTTCTGCGACATGACATCTTCGCAGAAGGTGACCATTGCCTAACACGACCTCTCGCTTGTCAGCATGGCTTTAACCACACTGGGCAGCGAGAAGTCACTTCTCATCTCCTCCACGAGAGTGCTCCGCTGCGGATTCCAGGCTGGACATATCTTCTAGGGTGTGCTGCGCCGAATCACTCGCAGCTCCGCACTCGTGGCACTCCGGGGTCGCCTCCCTCCCGGCAATCTTGTGCAGGTAATCACTAAAGTATCCATGCCCGGTGAGCACCTGCACGAGCCGGTAGGTCAGCGACCCGAACTTCCTCTTCCTCCAGTCGGCCAGGACCGGGTGCAGCGCCTGGATTGTGCGCGTTCCGTACCTTGCCGACTGAAGATTCACCACCCACTTCCTCCGGAGCGTGAGCGTCGTGGTTCGGTGCACACTCGCTAGCTCCTCCGGTGAGGGGCGCTCCCCGCGATCACTGACCTCTGCCCGGCAGCGATAGGTCTCCTCGAGGACCAGGGCGCATGCCGCATTGCCGGACACCGTTCGGTACCGGTACCGGTTATGGCCCTCGCCGCCATTATCCGCTGTGGTCTACGCAGCAGCGGTCTGGTTTTAGCAGTGAGAGCCTCGGCCGAGATAGGCGCCCCGTAAAGGGCCATGCTCCTTCTCCTTCGCCAGCAAAGTGTCGACGGCGGCCGTAGCTGGACCCTCCCACGTTAGGGCGCGTTCCCACTACGTCGTGACGACAGATTGTCGTGCAGTTTACAGTGCCGTGGCTTGTATATTTAAAAGTTGTTCAAATGTAGCACGACACGATTATCTGTCGTTCACGATTTTTTATCGTTACAACGAGAAACTGTCGCCACAGTTAGAACGACAGTCGTCAGACGATAAAAAAACGTCACGATAAAAACTTAACGACAGATGGTCGCACCTCACTATTGTCGTCACTTTTTATTTATCGCTGTCCGCACGTATTCTGCTCCCTGCCCTCCCCTCTCGTACCCCGCGCCCTCTGCTCGCTTTGCAGTAGCGTTGGGTTGTAGCCAGAGATGGGTAAGCGCCCGAGTCTTAACCCGGCGCTTTGTTAACTCCGGGTTTAAATCGGGTTAAAACCCGAAATCGAGGGCCAAAACTATTTACGTCTAAATATTTGTTGTGAATTGAGTTTTGTTCAATGAATTGAATTTAATCATACATATTATTACAAAACATTTGTTGATTTTTTCAGTTCGATTTACCTTTCTATTGAATAGATTCGCTTAAAAAGTTTATCAATAAATTGATACAAATAATCGTTAGATCGTATGGACTTGAATCGATCTTCATTGAGAATCCACACGATTGACAGATGGTGGGTGTTATGTGGAGATGCCTCTTCTTCGTGTATTAAAAATATAGAAATTTGTTACAAGTTATTGTATATTATATTGTTAGTGTTGGAATTATACCAAATTCCCACTCTTCGTTTCTGCCTACGATTTTGGGCAGAAATGGGTTAAAACTCGGCGTTTCGGGTAAAATTCTGGTGAAAACACGGGCGGGTTGATTGGGTTTTAACCCACTGCCAATCTCTGGTCGTAGCAGGTTTTGACAATACCGAAAAGAAAGCAACTTCGTATACCGTTTGACATAACCGTAATGGAATTCTTTTTAGTAGCATTGGATGTACCCAAAACTCTCTTTTCTTTGTTTGCTTCCTCTTCCGCATTTTTAACAAGTAATAAATTTCGTCTTCATCCATTCACACACACTACCGGCTTCCAAAAGAACATACAACTACAGCGACTGCAGTGCATCAAACGATTCTGTCGTGCAAACGACAAGGAGGCTGTCGTGAAACGATAAATTGTCGTCACTATCTAGTGGGAACAGCTAGTCACGACAGTCGTTCAACGATAAAAAATCGTCCACGACAGATAGACGTGATATGGGAACAGGCTAGACACGACAGTCCTCCAACGATAATAAAACGTGACGACATAGTGGGAAGGCGCCCTTAGGCAATAATTTGCCGAGCGCGGCTGCGGCGCTCACGAGTCGGGGGCACAGCCGGCGGAGATGCTCATGGAAGTTCCACCGGCTCTCGAGGGTCAGCCCTATGTACTTGAGATGTGGGCTCACCCTCATCCTTCTGCCTTCCACCTCCACTCAGGAACCGGGCGGAGGCCCTCTACGAGGACCATGGAAGGCAATGACTTCCGTCTTTTCTAGGGCCACCCTCAGTCCTAGCTCCCGTATGCGGTCGACCAACCGGGCGCATTCACTCGTGGTCAGCCGTGACGCCTCCTCCCAATTCCTCCCCCGGGCGAAGACTAGGGTGTCATCAGCATAACAGATGACCCCCAGTCTCTCGGGGAGAGAGCCTCGGAGCACGTAATCGAACTTAACCTGACCTAACCGAACCTAATAGTGTCTTTGCGATAAACATCCAACACATCCTGAAAGAACAAAGGTTTCGTTATAATTCGGTTTTCGGGATAATGAAATTTCGAACAAACGTTATTTCGGAAAAAATAAATTAGAGTTTGTGATAGGTTACCCATTTTTACACCACTTTTATAATGATCGACACATAGTGTTATAATACACAAATTATTTTAATTTAAATATATTGAAATACCTATGTTATCATCTAGTTTAAAATAGTTTACTTATGTATAAATAATATGATAAATTACACTATAGCGGTGGCAGTTTGGAAAATTCAACAATTCTTCACAAACATTTTGCTAAAGAGATAAACAAATACACACATCAAAAGTGTCTAGGGATCAAGCACGTTTTTACCAATTACGGAAATTCATGTTTTTTTCATTAAAACACCGAAGGAATTTCTTTTTTCACTTTTATAATTTGAATTTGAAAATAAAATTAATCAAAACAATAGTTCAGTAATAAGCAAAAACGGGCCGTCCACATCGCCCGCATGGTAAATGACAAATGGGCAAATAAAATTACCACGTGGACAGGACCACAAAATAGGTGAACCAAAGGTAGAACAAAAGAGAGACGGGAAGATGAAATAAACACAGCAGCTGGCAAATACTGTATAAGCAAGGCAAAAGACAGAAAGTTTCTTGTGGTGAAATGGAGGAGAAAGTTCAAGTTAGTTAATTGAACCTTTGTTCGAAGAGAAGTCCCTAATAATGTGTTATAATTATTATTAATCGTAAAATTAAATTTATTCAATTAATTTTTCATTATTATTATTATTATTATTATTTTATGTTGAATTATTATTATGAATCTATGTATTAAGGAAATAAATGATGCTTTATTATTATTTTTTAATAAGCAAAAAAGTGCTCGACCGCGAAACAGTTTTGATGTGTTCGCACATAGGTGCTAAGTTTACCTTGTCAGCTGCTAACGTGGTCTAATCAAAACATATGTTTCCTTTTGCCTTTCAGGGAGTGGGGCAAGTATACAATGAACTCCGATCGAAAGGCGTCGAGTTCCCAATGACAGATCTTGATGCAATGGCTCCTATTTTTACGCCACAGAGGGTGAGTGTCGAAACAATGGAAAGCCTCTTACAAGAGGCACTGTTTTACCATGCACAGCACGTACACTCACATATTTTTATATAAACGCGGTTTGGTTTCACAATGAAACTCAACCGTGTAATCAGTCCTTAATTTCAGGATATAGATGGCGTTTTATATGTGTATGTATATATACAATATATAGCGCTTTTGTTAGCGTTCCTGTGTGCCTAAATTGCAGCTATACTAAAATCGTTAATTTGACAACAATCTGTGAATCTGACCTTAATAAACTCAATATAATATTATACAAATGTAATCATTAATTTATGGTGGTAAGAAACACACTTTTCTAAGGTGGTTGCAGTGCTACTCAGAGCTTTAAAGAGCAAATATCTGAGGGACACTGTAACAGCGTCCGTCACCCTGAGTCATAAGTTGAGAAGTCCTGTCATTTCACCAGCAACCATTCCCTTTAAAACCGGACCGCAGTAATGCTCACATGATTGCTTGGCGGCAGGAATAGGTAAGGTGGCAGTACTTCCCTGGACGAACTCGTTCACAAGGCACTCTACTGCAAGTAGATAATTATCACATAATATTTTAAGTTCTTATAATATGTACATTAGGAATTAATATCGAATTTTGTTTACTTCGTTAAATGAGTCATTGTAGATTGCTCCTGGGATTTATTGATAACTCCATGACTAATGTGTTGTGGGATGTAACGAACGTATGTAATCTAAATACACAATAAACGAATAATTTAGATAAGTCAACAAATTCGTGTATTCAGTTCAGCTCTATACACGAAAGGATTATTTTTAACATGTCTACTGTAGGAAGAATCCATATGTTAACTGGAAAGAATCCATAAGAACGCAGGTGTCCAAAGTGACACATTAGTGCTGAATACAAGTGCATCAAAGAAATGTTTTTATATGTGCACTTAATCAGCATTTTTGACAAAAACAAACAAGTTGCAATTAATATTACGGTGCATACACATACGGTGCATAGAGCTCCTTGTAAAAGAGTTCGCACAGGGAAGTATTGTCATCTTTTTCGGCCGCTGGTAAGAGTTCTGGTGAAACTACAGCCACATGGGACATGTCAACTATATCTGCGGGTGACGACGCGCAGTGACACTCAGGTTTTTGCGATTTAAAGCTCTGTATGGCACTGCTACTGTTATAAATAGGCGTTTAGCGTACAACTAGGCGCAAAACTAGCACAAAAAAATAAAAATATTAGTGCAGATGCACTAGGATCTATTTTTATAATCTTTAAATATCTCATGTTATATGCTTTTTAAGCTTTTTTAAATTTGAACTAATTCTATTTTCGTTTTACTGCAGAGTGTACCAAATGGCGGCGATCAAGTGGCGGGCTCACCGCAGAGAACAGCTGCACAGAATGCGCCCAGCCTACAGACGCAAGAAATTTCTGGCACGGTATGTCAGTCGACAGAATCTCATACATTATTTACACACGACGAACGGTAGAATGCATATTTGTATATAACAAACAAACACCACATTAAGGCTGCTAACAGATTGACTGCATGTTTGCAGTTAATGCGATGATAACAACTTCACGCATTAACTGCATGCAGTCGAAATTCAACAGCATGCAGTTAAGACATCAAACTGAAAGCCTAATTTTTTTTGCGTCAAAATAACTTTTTTTAGTAACCGCAAAAGGTGAAATAATTATTTGAGGGTTTAATGAATATTTTGATCTTGTCTTAATTTTTTTTCATATTTCATATTCATTTATTTCCATTTCACATGGATGATAAACTTATTCATGTGATACCCTGTAAGGGTGTAGCAAAGTTACAATGGAATTTAAATACATTGCAAGCTTGAACGTAGTTAATTAGTTTAGATAATTAATTATATTATGGATTCTATAATTATTAATAAACATAATTATTACACAATATTTTTATCTCAAAATTAATTAAATTATTATTTTTATAATTATTAAACATTTTTATTACTATTACGTTTAATTTAATTTCGTTTATTGCAATTCACATTTTAATAAACTTAGAAACATACATGTGTAATTTCGGGTACAGTACATAAAAGCACCTTCTCTATAGCAACATAACAATAGTGAATCTAGCCACGCTTTACACACGAAGCAGAAGTAACGTCCCTGCTTCCATCTCGACGTCAACTTTCACACTGAGATCTTGAGTTAAGCGCGCGGTGATAACTGCCAGCAGCTAATGTCGATTGCATGCACTGGGTCTCGTCTGCGACGAGTTGTATTATACGGACTTCGGCGCGTGCAGTTCATTTAGTACCAGCCTTACTTTTAGTAAATAAGATTTTCGTCACCCTTGCTTTTAGGTATGTAGTATTATACAACGTGCAGCTAAACTATAGTCTGTCTTTTTAAAAATGGAGTAAAATGACAGTTCATTGTGCAAGTGTTGTCCGCGTGCAAGCAGCTAGTAATTATATCGAATATCGACTGAATGTTGGTTACGCTTATGAAATAAATAGCAAAATTTGTTTCATTTGAATCATCATATATTATATTATTCGTAATAAAATTATTTTTCACTCGCATCCCGATCAAAATACGTCATATGAGACTATTTGATCAGTACCCGAAGGAAAGACTTCATTATAGGCAGGTCTCAATGTCCACCTGGTCATCAAGGTCGTCGGCAATATAGTGCCTAAGATGTTTAAAACTATACACACATGTTAGATTGGCATCATTAAGTTTAATGAGTGGTACTTTAACGTTGCAATTATACACGAACCCGTATTCGCCAGTGTACCTCTCATAGATGCCCAGCAGTCTCCTGAGGGCCCCGACCGAAGAGCACAGCTGCGAGAAGTCGTCCACGTAATAATGTTTGTTGTAATTTAGCATATTCTGTGATATTTACATTATTGTTGTCATTGTATTTTTTTAATGTGCAATAAAGAATATTTCGTCACAGGCAACCCTATCAGACAGTCAAACTAACAAGCTCCGGGCCGATCTAGCAGTGGTGGAAGGCAACATGACGGTGATGAGCGACATGCTGGCGGAACTGACGCAGCAGCCGCCGCACCAGCATCACCAGAGCGACATTGATCTGTTGAACGTACGTAACCACTTGTTCGTGTCAAATTAAATTGTCACGCCGCCATAAATACCGTCGGGATGCACTCGAGTAGCACTGCGTGAGTTGTCTTACGCACCTTTCATTATAGAATTGAGCGTTTACTCGGTGTTTCAAAATTACATAAAATAGCACACGTGTTTATTGTTGTGTTTATGGTTTGAACAAGAGTGCCTCTAATTCAGCATTAGATAGATGGATAAAAACTTTATTCACTACCATGACAACTTATTTATTAAAATCAACTATAACTAACATTTAATTGTTATGTTAAATCACTTAAAAATAACAAATAACGGAAGGAACTTACAACTTTACGTAGCACTAACTAAACTAAATAGTGTTGGAAATTATGGCCGTGAAAAGACACGAGTTTCATCGCACTCACGCCGCGTGGCCGCCGCGCAGTGGCCGCTACATCTACGTACATCTAACTGTCATGGCGAAATACGCTCTATTTGTTTAGTTTTTTACGTTTTAACGTAAATGAGCGTCCCGGGCGCGCAGGCGAGTCTGGCTTGTCTTTGATCTGCGCGGCGACCGCGCGGTTGTATTATTCCTAGGGTGTTGTTGTTGCTGCCTAGTACATAGAACTTACATTCGCCATTAATGTACGAGAAAGCGTAGTAACGGGGCGGTCGCCGCGAATAATTTTGCGTCGTGTTACTGGGCGGATACTCAGCATAAAATAAAGAATAAAACTTCCTTAATCGGGATAAATTAGTAAATATAACTACGTCTGCTATCAAAACCACATTGATGTTGTTGATGAATTTGTAAAATAATCCATACTAGAAAGGAATTTGTAAAACAACTGACGACAAATGTCGTTCGTAGGAGCTGGCAGATACATTGCGCGCGATGCAAGTCCGCGTGGCGGAGCTAGTCGCGCGACTGGCCGTCGACTCGCCGCTCTGCGCAGAGCTGCTGCACACCAACGACACGCTGAACAACTTGTTGTTACGTCACTCGCGCTTCCTGAGTAACAGGTATTGTAAATTTTGAGCTTATAGAGAAATAGGACGTAAATGGTTTAAAACAGTCGTCAAAATCTAAAACAAGCACCTCTAAAACCTGAAAAAATCTCATAATAATGACGAACACACTCATTGCACTAGGGAAACCCCGTATCGCGAGTGCCATGGACACACACACAGACATCCACAAATTACACCCACTCACGAGAGAAATAAATATAGGCCATACAAATATTTCTCCCGGCCCGGGAATCGAACCCGGGACTTCTACGTGGCAGTCTTGGTATGGCATGGTAACCGGTCGGCCACGGAGGCAGTTAAATAGAATAGACCTATACATACAGGGCACAGTACAAGTCTACTTCCCATCAAATATGTTTATAATCAACTCAATACAAAAATGGAGCGACTCTGAGAGAAATCAAATTGTTTATTTATTTATTATATCGCTTCGGCACATACATGGAGAAACTTGCAGTGTTTTGTCGTATACATTTTTATACAGTGTGTTATACCATTACAGGCGTATACAGCAATTACGCAAGATAACTTCAGAAACTAATAAAAAAATAGACAATAAAAAATAATATATAGAGAAAAAGAAGAAAGAATCTGCTATGAGATAATCGAACAAAACTCCTTATCACATTCATCTTATTATCACAGTGTAAAGAACATAGTCAATCGAACACGTGACCTCTGCGTGGCAGTCCAGCATGGTAACCGTTCGACCACGGAGGCAGTTCAACCTGTATAATATACAGTATTGACTAGACGTGCTTATCACTTTCAGAAATGCAGCAACTGGTGCTACTCCATCAGCCATTTTGGGCGCCGCAATGGGTGTACCTGCATCAACCGACTCGCGTAAGTTATGCTTTAGAACAGAGTTTCTTAACCTGTGGTCAATGGAGGAGGAGTCCGTGTAACGAATACTGGGGGCCCATGGTCAGCTTACCTAACATAATGCATTAATATAAAAATTGGTATACAATATGTTGTAAAGAAATGGGTACCTTTTTGAATTTTCGCGCCGTTTGACTGCCACCATTATTGGAGCGAGCGAGCCTTTCTTCTTCTTCATCTTTTCGAAAGGGTCCGTGGATTCATTGACACTTTGAGAGGGGTTCATGACTAGAAAAAGGGTAAGAAACCCTGCTTTAGAATATATTCTTTGATTCTCATTTATATTTTCACAGTAGATGTGCTTGTGAAAGAGTTCGTGGAGAGAAGATGCAATGTACCTATTTCAGCCACCAAGCAGCAATGCGAGCATTACTTCATTCCGGTTCTGAAGGTTAAGGGTGCTGGTGAAATTACAGGCGCATGGGACTTGTCAACTTTATGTCTCCGAGTGTCGGGTGCAGTAGCAATGCCTCTCAGATCTTTGAGATTTAAAGCTCTAAGTGGCACTGCAACTGTTATGGATAGGCGTGTCGCTTTGCCGTCTTTTATTTCATAAAAAAATAGTACATTGTGTATTAAGGACGTTAAATAAGAAATTACTAACGAGGGTCTGTCGACCTAAATTGTCAAAAGCAAAGGCGCGTACAGCCATGACGGACTCTAAAAAAAAGTTGCTAAATTTTTATTCAATATAATTATTAAAACAACAATTAAAAGAAATTCTTAGTAATAAGTATTTAAGTAGTATATGGCTGAATTGCAATGACATTCCTGTTTAGATAATATTTTAAACGAATTTTAATTTTGAACACAAGTAACCTCCTTGCTTGAACTTGACCTATGTAAGGAAGTATGTCGTGCTACAAATTAAAAAAAAAACTCCTCACCGACCATAGCTGTAATTGGAAGAAAAAAGGCCCGAGGTTTTTATTTGGGGCATTATACTCAAGTTAGCCACCATGCAATCGTACAATTTACGAACAAGTGTGATGAAAACACTTATTACTAAAATCAAAATGAATAATTAAATTATTTCCGTTTTTCAGCTAAGAAAACCAACGATGACTCATTAATCGATCTCAGCGACGATATGCCCGATGTTGCAAAGCTTAGTAAGTTCTATTTACTTATTCAATCATATCTTACTACCATGATATACTACACTGTCACCATTAGATGAAAGGCCGCAGCTGAGAGACGCGAGTCCAGATGTTCCCGCGACAGTACGTACGAAATTTACGACTGTGTGTTGCGGCCCTACAAAATCTATGGAAGACTTGCATTCGGTACGGCTTTTCCCTTGCGGAATTCCAAATGCACAAACCACAGATAAATCCGTGATTCGTATGGTTTTGCTGGATTCCGACTGTAAAGTACATTAAAAATGGACGTTATTTGGTGACTATATTTATCTAAACTTTGCGACGAGTTGTTGCACCTACCAATTTTTTGGAATATTTAGGAAAATTCTTACAAAAAAATCTTACTGTTTCTGACAATTTCGGTAAATTATATTTATAGAAACAGTAAGATTTTTTTTGTAATTAGACACCTCTTATCTGTCGCGCAGCGGTGAAAGACCCCAAGCAAGAGAAATCCCCCGGCGGCAGTTCCAAGGACGAGTTCGACATGTTCGCGCAATCGAGAAACGTCACCTATGAGACTTCCAAAACTGGGTAAGATCCGCTGTTCCATACTAAATGTTTCATGTGTTGAATTGTGTATGGCCGAGCCAACGAGTCATTTTATCATTCAAAATTTTATGAACACTATTTGGTTTTGAAAATTGGTGATATTTCCGAGTATCGTATTTTTTTTTCGTGATTTGTAAGTGAGGAAATTCGCTATAGTAATATTGTTCATATTGATTTGTAGACTCACCTATCGTAAGTCTACTTATAAAGTATATCAAGTAAGTAAACTTTTGTAGTCTCGCACTAGTTTATAAAGAACCGTATATAGTACGTACTACACACACCAGCACATTTGCCGGAACGAAAAAGTGAAAATATAAAATATTAACATTTGTATTTAAACAAATAAGAATTAAATTGATGTATTTTAACATAGATTCAGTACAGCCTTACTCAACCTTTATAGAAAAAATGAAAAGTAAACTTTTTTTTTACATTTTGTGATAAAGCAGAAACAGTTGAAAATTAAAAAATTGTACCAGTTTAACATTGATTAAATCAAAGTTTAATAAATTTTAAGACTTTTTCAATTAAAGTTAACGATATTTACCAGAACGTAAAATCAACATTGGAACTGCTCGACAAACCTGTACTAGTAGGAAATTAAAACAAGTGGTTGAAAAAAATGGCAGGCGACTAATTTTTTATTATCAAATTAATTATAAAACCAAAAAATGCCAGACTTGAAAAAACACTGCACTATTTTGTGAATTTGACTAGTATTCCGTTAAATGTGCTGGTATGTATACTATAAGATCTATGGTTCAGTACACTAGATATGTAATAATTTAGAAACCTTATTACAGCTGCAACGTTAATGTTATAAAAGAAAGGCAATACGGTTACAAAACTAATTGAATTCATTGTTTGCAGTGGCAGCAGTTATGCGGACAACATGGCCGACCAGTCATCCAGCAGCCTTGCCTCCGCAGCTAGCCAGCGCGCTACTCAGGGACAGCCATTAGTGCGTATTTATTATTTCGGAGAAAATACATAAACAATATAAATAAGAAACAGTCAACTAATGAAATAAATCATTGGTATCGCCTTTTTTAATAACTAATATTTACTTGAGATAATCATTTGGCCGCATCAGCCCCCGTAGCATGGCTACGCAAGATAAAATTGAAATAAGTGCGCTATTGCCTATCTAATTAGATTTGATTGACACAGCCAATAGCGCGCGCTTATTTCAATTTTATCGCGCGAGTCGCGACTATAATGCATAGCCATGCTACGCATGATAGTCGCAGATCTAGGAAGTCCAAGAAAGTATTACGACCGTGTGCTGGCAACCGGTACTATCTCAAATTTGACAACTTTACAAGATAAAGAAAAAACTTGTTTGCGTCATTTGTATAGCATCTGGTTTATTAAATAAAAATACGTAGTTTTGAACTATTTGTATTACACATGTATTTAAAAACAATTGCATTTCTGGCAACGCTGCGGAGTATGAAATAGTATAAAATGGTATTAAAAAGTGAAATCTTTAGAAAATTGAGATAGTACCGGTTGCCAGTTCACAGTCCATTATACTTTTATTTCTGCCGACATGCGGTGTGGGCATTACTGCGTTCCGGTTTTGACGGCCAAGGGTACTGATGAAATTACAGGCACATGGGACTTGTCAACGTAAGTCTCAGGGTGACAGGCGCAGTGGCAGTGTCCCTCAGATCTTCGTGATTTAAGTGAATAAGGTGGTTTAATGTGAGTGTCACTGCAACTGTTATGGACAGGCGTGTCGCTTACCACCAGGCGCACGACTTGTTCGTCCCGTCACTTGGTATTATAAAAGAAGTATGGTACCACGGCTCTTGGTTCGGATCATTATATGCCGAAGATGTGTTCTTGCCAACTTCGTTTCTTTTTTTCTTCTAACCGGGGTGATGTCGAAAAAAAATTGATACAAAGACCAAACAAACAAAGATTCCTTCAATATGATGGCCTTCGAACCAGCGTCAGTCTGTCATACCGGGGCTAATAAATAATAATAATGCACACACTCATAGCCCCGCACTAGGGAGAGCACACATAGACCACCACAAATTACACCCGAAACGAGAAATAAATGTAGGCCACAAATATTTTTCCTGGCCCGGGAATCGAACCCGGGACCTCTGCGTGACAGACCGACAATTTTTGGTGTAAATGGGCCGGCGAGATTTTAATTCTGGTTTCACCTCGTCTAGCCTCGCCAATGGAAAATTTTATTTCCTAAACGCTATTCAATTTTGAAGACGAGTGTGAATAGGCATTATTTAGGTGTGCATGCTTCATCGTCGACCTTATCGTCACTGTCCATCAAGTGAGATGGGAGGTCAAGGAGGTCAAATACGCACGTATTTTTTTTTATATAAAAAAAAGAACAAAGTACTAAATAATTTTAATCTCGTTACCATTTTAAAACTCCGAGCCAAAGTGTATCCCGTCTCATTTCTTTTTTTGAAATCTCTATATGGGATTTCATTTTCTGAATTGACCGATCATAGCCGATCGTTCAGAAATTGATTCTAATTGAATCAATTATGTCAGTACAAAAAAATATTATTATTTCAATCTTTCATTCAATTATTGAGCAGAACCCACTGAATCCCTTAAAATTACTTAGCAGAATACTATCATCAAGTATTCCGCTTACTTAACGGATACTTAACCAAGTATTCCGCTTAGTAATTTTATCGGTAAGTAATATAACTGGGGCGAAATCCTAAAAGGACACCGCCAATAAGTAAAAAGAGAAGAGTTATTGAGCAATCGTCATAATTAATATTACCTATCATAATAATCTCCTACCAGCAGAGATCTCGTAATTAAACCAGAATCAAATGTAGCCATCCCTGATGAGGCAGCAAATGCTGGTGGAGTCCAATCGGATCGAAGGAATTTTTCTTTGTTTTTGTTCGATCTCTACATAAATAATAATAATAATAAGGTAATGGAGTATTTGTACAGAAAAATATGAATATTGTGGTAGTAAAACATAATGTTATTTGAATAAAAGAAATATTGTAGGACAGGAAGTTATCCAGTTATTTGTTATTTTTTTATTTAAAGATGTCTCTATATTCTACGCTTTTATAAATTATTTACCTATTAGGTAGTATATATTATATAATTATTATAATTTTTCTGTCATTACCTACGATTAATTTATATCTATTTTTTATTTATATATTTGGTTTTGGTTTAAACAGCCGTCGGGCATCGACGAAAGGGAGATTGATGAGATTGCCGCGTGGCTAGAACAGGAGAAGGTGTGTTTATTTCATGCATTTTTTTTTATTATTATTTTAAGTTAGCTTCTATCGCATAAGCGCTATATTTGGGCTATGAATCAATTCAAAACTAGTCCGACTTTCTTTGGAACAAAAGACGACGAGGACGGTGTTGACTAAACCTCTGGCAAAGAAGACACTCCTCCTGGACGTCCTACAATTGTACAAACAGACCGTACACGCTTTATTGTCGCCTCAGCTCGTCTAAGCTCAAATATCCCTTGTGTAATATACCCTTTACACCGCTACACTTCTTTTCTTTAATTCTTCTACTGTCACTTCATAATATAAATACCTTTTTTTATATTTATATGTCTTGCGTTTTTTTTCAAACCAAATTAAAACAAAAATGGTTAAAAAAGCATCCATGATATATATAAACACCGACGGCATCACAAACAATACAGCACTCATTCACGAAACACGAAACCTATGGTAATTACTACGTAAATTATAAGTTAGCGTCTCCTTTTTCACAAACTTCGACGGAAAAATGTACAGAGTCAAGAGCACGTCAAGCTTGACACCTGATTTAAATTCGACCCTATGCCGTTTATGATAAGAACGGTTCAAGGTGTCGAGCTTGATGTGCTTCAAACTCGATTCAGAATTTTATGTTATTTCAATGTGACATGTAAATAATTTATGTTATTCGAAAATTGTAAATTACCATCATCAAATGATTTCGGTGAATCTAAGGTGACTAAACTTCATCAACCATCAAGGAAATGTATTTAAACAATTATAAGTAATTTGTTACTTTCTAATCGTTTACCCTTTAAATTAAACTTCAAAAAAAATTTAAACACATCTCTTTTATAATTTTTTTTGATAGTATGTTTAAACCCACAAATATCCAGCAGGCGGCGTCAGAATCCAATGGAGCACAAGAAAGCGTAACGAGCAGTGACTTCGACAAATTCCTTGCCGAACGGGCGGCTGCGGCCGACAGTTTACCGAATGTCGGCGAAAATTCGGCCACGCCGAATCAGACGCCGCGCCATCGCCACATCAAGAAGGAAGACCCGGACGCTATGTTCGCGCTCTGATCATCTGACAAACAGTAAAACGCAGTTTTTTGGGATATTTCGATGGATTTACAAAAAGATCGTCGCAAAGAAGAGGGAAAAACTCGTTAATCGTAGTTATAAGATTGCTTTCATGAAATGACGACGTAGAGGATGTTTCGAAATGGTGAATTAAAATTTTACGGGGCCTAAAATAACGACCTACACAAATACCTGATAACATGTTGCTTTAATCTCCAAAGTTGTTCAACCAAATTTATTCTCGAGTAAAATAAGCAACTTAAATTTTATCTCACCATTTGAAACACTTTTTGTGTAATGATTAATCCTTTAAATGTAGAACAGTCGAAGACAGAATTTTTTTAGCGGTAGGCTGACGTCATAAAGCGAAATACAGCCCGGTGCTACAGAAATTCTAGCTCATTGTTGCTATTTAAGCTACAATTTTAACTAATTTATCTGCCAACCTATTGACAATGTCACTGTTTAAACCTCTATTGGTAGATTGGGCGACATTAAGTAAAAATAATAATAAGAATAATCTGTCAAAATGTAAACAGTGTCTATTTTTTCGGATCTAATGCATTTGGTAACAGGTGAAGGACCTCGAGTTCATATTTTGGAATTTAGCCGTTTTTCACAAACACTGCTTTAGAATGCTTAAAATTACGCAATGGTAAAGGGTATTAAGTTCTATAATTCTATAGTTTTTAAAAAACGTTTGTTTTTTATTTAATACATTTTAATTGGCCTTAAGAGACTATACCATCTCTATACTAACTAGCTCGAATTAAAATTTTTTGGATTCGTGTTTTCGCACCATATAGTAATCAGTGTGTATCCTCAATTTTACTATATATTTTTTCCAATGTGATAGATTCAGCACTTTCACTGTTATGCGAAGTCAACCGAAGCCATTCGAGGTAGTATAGACTGTTAAGGTTAATTTTAAATGACGATATGTCGTAACTCCACTTATGTCATTCTTCCATGAGGGGAATTGGCTTTTATTGGTCCCACGGTCACGGTTGACACGGCGACCATGGGACCTGTAAAGGTTCCGAAACGTTAGTTTGTTTGAAAAAATAATAATAAACGCCATTTCCTCTCATGGAAGAATGACATAAATGGAGTGACGTCAAAACCGTTTATTCTATAAATAATAAATATCTACAATATTAGTCGATAGAGTTACAAGAATTGGAGAGGATGTGGGTTTCTATGTTTCTGTATCTAATGGAGCAATAAACATGTTTGACGTAACTGCTCTTATGCCATTCTTCCATGAGGGGTGCGATTTTGTTCCGAAAAAATAGTTTCATTTCCTATGTAAAACAATCGTGAAAACCTAACAACTCAATATGTAGCGTGTCGTCGTTTTTATTACTACTGTTTCTTTTGCCAGATAACAGTAGAAAGAGTAACTTAAACAGCCGTAAAAAATGCTGGAAACCAATGCCACCGGGCTATTTTCGGTTATCTAGCTTCTTTAGCAGTGACAAACAAACTGTAACGGTTCTATGTACAACAAGATTTTGCCGTGGCTTGTTCCGTTAGGTTATAAATAAGTAGACGACTTCCAAAAGTAAGCAACCTGTATTCAACTGTTTATAAAATAACGTGCACGCAATACTAAACCCATTAAAACTATGTTAGTAACTAATAATAAGAAGAATCTAAGTATATACATCGAAATTTACCATCAAAACCTTTTAATATAATGCGTATTTGCCGACTAGATTTTAGTATAGTAAACACGCGTCGTACATAGCGTTAGAGAACGTTGTTATTGCATCGATTTCCCGATTGATTCACGTAATACAATTGTATAATAGGATTATTTGGTGGCAAGAAACTTCCAGAACTAGTTGTTTTGTTTTTGTAATTAGATATACCATATTAAGTACATAAATATAAATATTAGACGACATCACTACGTTGTCCTGACCCCGAAGTAACTGAAGCACTTGTGTTATGGAAATCGGAAACAACAACGGTACCACAAACGCCCATACCCGAGACAATATACAAGAGTTCGTTTCATCATTGACCCGGCCGGGCATCGAACCCGAGACTTGGCGATGGCGACACTATGAAACCTCGACCACAGAGGTCGTTAAAATCGTCTTAACAACTGTTTGTAGGCCGATTTCGTAATAGCACATAACTGAATCAGGAGGTCCCGGATTCGATTCCTGGTAGGACCAATTTGAAAAATGAATTTTTCTAAATTTATTCTGGTCTGGATGTCCTGGGCGCCCCGGAGTGAATTCCTCGGTTTGATCAGGTAAACGTCTTGTCTGACACATTATTAATAGTTGCGATTATTGTTTATTATTGCCTTTATTCAACAAAACACACAAATGTTTAAGTTTATGAACGTTTCTCCACCATTCCCAGTTTTTTTTACATAAATGAGGTTAGTCCACATGTGGCTATAATGAACTATATATTTCTACATAGGATCGATTGTAATGTTGTATTATATTGGAATAGCGTACAATATCGTTACGCTGGCTTATATGGTGGTAGTCATGGCAACATTTGCTAATGTTGCATGACTCATTGAAATTACTTTGTTGTACACTAAAGGTCAATTGCATTGCCGCGAAACGAAAGCGACCTCTTGTAACAAAATTATACATAGCATAATTAACTTTGTATCAATTGTGTATCGCACGAACTAGATTATGCTACGGTATGTCATTCACGAGGAGCTCTACTGCTTTATGAGCAGTAGAGTTCATTCAAAGAGGTACTGCTACCATACCTATTTCTGCCGCCAAACAGTAATGTGAGCCTTACTGCCTTCCGGTTTTGAAGGGTAAGGGTGCTGGTGAAATTACAGGGCTTTGTTGGGCTTTGTCAATTTATCGCACTTGAAATACTGTCATAATTCACAAATTGGTGGAATTGAGAAAACACGTATTGAAAGTAAAAAAAAATACTGAATGGATCTTATTGCGAATAATGTGGTTGTTTTTTTTATGAGACATTTTAAATTTATTGGTTTCATTCAGTAATTTTTTGGACTTTCAAATCGCGTGTTGTCAATTTCATAATTTTGAGTTACGACAGTATGAGGTTTCATGTGCATTATGTCTCAGTGGGGCGAGCGCAGTGGCACTGCAACTGCCATGGGTGTCGCTTACCTCCAGGCGTGTCGCTTACCACCAGGCGCACGACTTGTTCGATCTATCGCTTTGTATCTTAATAAAAAAAAATAACGTGAATGAGAATTCTCCGTAAAACTCGCGACCTGTATTTGATCTCGTATCTAGTTTGTATACACAATTGAAGTAAAATTCATGATGCTATTGTTACACAAATTAGCGTTCAATTCCTTTTGCGGCAATGTAAATTAAGCTTTAATGTCATAAGCATTAAAATAAAAAACGTCGCCGCAATTGAACATTAAATATACTAATGTAAAGTTTGTTAATGTTTGAAATGGTTTACAGAAGTTCTTGGCACCGAAAATAATTGTATTATTATAAACACTCGTAATTATACCGTTTGGTGCCTGGCTTCATGATAGTTGTTTAAATATTTTAAGCCTGCTAGACCCCTATGTTCCAATAATTGTTAAGAACACACTAAGAATTAACAAACACACCTGAGCTAATAAAACCACTCATTAGTCATTTTTCGGTTTATCGACTAAGGAAAATAAGGCCATATACTGAGTGAACTTTTTATATAACAATGTTGTAATCTATTCGTACTATTCGATTGGTGTTGTGTCTTATAAATATAGCGAATATTTCCTTATATCAATTTAAAGCATTTCAATACAAAATCCATTTTACAGCTTACTCACAGTATAAATGCTAAAGCGAGACCAATTCTTGCTATATGTTTTTTTAAACTAAATTTTGATAATTGTTAAGTGCCACTTTCTGAGATGTAAGTATGGTGGATAAGATTTATGAAAACGATTGAAACTCATTGAAAATTTAACCGTATTTCGTAAAGAGTACCTTATATATAATATGTATGGAGTTATCAGCTCTTAAAGATCCCTGGTGGCTAACGTTGGAAGTATTTTTGCCCTATAACATATCTCCAAAATCATGCTTTCAGTGGAAAGCATGACTAAAAGCAAGAACCCAGAAACCCAGGGCTTTCTGGGTTTCTTGTTTTTAGTTAAACATGTTTTGAAAGTTAATACACTGCCTTTAGGAAATATATTTCGAGTTTTGGAAAATTATCTGAAAATTGTATGCCAAAAAAGATGCTAGCGCCATCTATTGGCTAGCGAGGTCCATCTTTCTGAGCACACAAAATGTACGTAGTGATTAGACCGTAGTATTTCGTTAAAGCTGAGTTTAATTCGCAGTATCGAATCGACTTATTCAGATTAAGAAGTTCAAGAAATATCGACAGTTTTATACTTGAATTATAGTTATTCCAAAACTATATGGTATGCAATCGCCTTTAAATTCCTCTTGCAATTTTTATGGCATTGAAATTACTATAAAGTGTAAAGTCCATTTCGTATTACTCCAGGTAATTCGGATTAGTCCCTACTATAAAACACTTGTTGGATTTAAATAGAGCTGCCTGTGAAAGCATTTTTCCAGGGAAGTAAGTTGTGTGAACATTACTACGTTTCGGTTTTGAAGGGTAAAAGTGCTGGTGAAATATCAGGCACGTGAGACTTGTTAACTTATGTCTCAAGGTGACGGGCACAATAGCAGTGCCCCTTAGATCTTTGTGATTAGTTGAGTGGCACGACTTATTCATCCCGACACTGGTATCATAAAAAAAAACTTATGCAATCATAAGAAGTCTTAAAATCTTGTTCTAAAATCTAATTTGGTTTAAAGAAACAAATTACCAGAATTGGTGAACTAAGTATACCGCATCATTAAAGTGTATTCTAATCTAAAATTCCTAAGTTAAGTTAATACTAAGTAGATTCATTTAATATATTCGCGTAGACTTGATGAGACCATGGGAGCATTTAATACAAGACCGTTGGTGTTTTAATTTAAAATACAATTCCGAATGACACTAGTAACGAAATTTATTTATATACCAGTCGTATTAAAAATCTCTGACTCAATTAATTAAAATATTAGTACTATATAGTTCACGTGTATTGATTTGGATAGCAAAAGGTGTTTTATAAAAGTTGCTTAGTTACAAAAGATAAAATCCAGTCCTTATACATACAACGGCACATTTAACGAAACTAAAAGAAATGAGAATTTAAAATAATAACATTTATATTTAAATAAGAATTGGATATAAAGTTGCAATTAAATTAACATCGACTTAGACATCGATTTTTTTCCAACAAAAAATCGATTTTGTTGGAAAAAAATCGAATGCATTTGTTATAATGAAATTTCAACCATTTTTTAACTAAATTTTACGAAATTTATAACAAAGCAAAATCAACCTTGAACCACTCGATAAACCTGTATTAGTAAATTAAGACAAATGAATGAAAATAATTGCAATCTATATTAATCGAGAAAAAGAAAAATTTTTCAAATTAGTCCTAAAAAATAAAATAATCGACCAGACATGGAAAAATCACTGCATTGTATTGGGGATTTTATTGTTCTGCTAAATGTGCCGCTGTGTGTAGTTTCCAATATAATCAAGTTAAATTAAAAAGAAAACAAACCCGAGTACGTAGTTATTAGTTCAAAAATAAAACTACACCAGAAAGGCCAATATACGCACGTCTGGAGCTAGTATTCCTTTCCCGTTTATTAATATTTTATTGACCTACTTACACCTGCCAGCTTGATGTATGCAAGTGTGGTTGAATCTGTATTTTAGCCTTGTGTACCTGAATCTGTATTTTAGCTTTAAGCGCAAAAACCATAAACATTCATATGAAGTGCATGGACAATTAAAATCTTGCCGTTAGCTTGCAGTAGTCGGGACAAAACGACCGAGTCAGATGGTACTCATTGTGATAAAGTATTTTTTTTTATATATATTTTTAAATGATATTTTTTGCGCAAAGCATTGTTGCGCAATTTTTGTTAGGTTTAGCGACATTTTAATGCGTTACGCAGATTTAGTATAGGTTAGTACGACGCATGATTGTGCTAACGTTGTCGGCGCAGTGCGTAACAATCATGAATTGTATTTGTACATTTATTTTTTCTGAACAGCATTTTGTTTTTGTTGATTTGTTAAGAATTTAAGTTGAATATGAATTCAATTGTATAGTCTCGAAATTTAAGACGATAGTAGAGTTTAACTGCCTGTTTCTTGCTATTAAGTTCTTAGCCAGGAAATTGACCCCAGACAATTGATCAATTCATTTTAGTTGTTTCATCATCATTTTTTTAGTTCTTTATTTATTTCAAATCATGAATTTAATTACAGAAACGAAAACAATAATTATACTTGATTTCTCAGCGGTGGATCTTTTGCTAAGATTCCACGTGAAGAACTTATAAGGAATCAATTTGTTAATGCCGCAAGCATTGGCACCGCATTCATTATTAAAACTACGTGAGAAATCTCACCAGACTAGTTTGATTTCACAAATAACGGCATAAGTACTGTTATTTTAACTAATCGGCAAGGAGACATAAAAATATCGGAATAGCCATTGGTCACTGAAACCGCTTTTCCGCTCTCCTTTGGTAGAAGATAATGAGCCTTAAACTGCATTAGTTCTGTGCTGATAGTGTGATTTGATCCTAATTCTAAAGTTACCTAAAAAAGTTAACCCAACGTACCTTACCAAAGCAACCACGTGTTAACAAGTATAACGTAACCATTCCACATTCGTCTCAATTAAATGTTCTTTTGGTATAATGTGATAATTCAATGAGAACAAGCTTAATGTTAATTATTTAAAGAGTTATTTTATGTTGTAATCGTTGTATTTAAGATTAATAAAATAATTACTGTACCAATTTATCATTCGTTTTGTTTTAAATTTTTAACACCCTTAAGGCTCAATTTATATTGCGGCGGAACTGAATGAAAGCCAATTTTTGTAACGATATTGTACATAGCGTAATGAACTTTATGGTAAATTTTGTAACGTACAAACTAGATACGAGCCAAAAAACAGGTCGCGCCTCTTCCGCGGAATTCTTGCTCATACTCGAGAATGCTCGCGTATTCGCGAGAATTCTGCAGCTGCCGTCGGCAACGCCTGGCGAATCCGCGGAAGTGGCGCGAAGGCAGGCGCAGTGTGACGTCAAACGTCTACTATCGACTGTCTTTAGAATGTTCGAGCACTCCAGCGAACGCGCGCGCCTTCTCGCGCAGTGAGACAGTAATTGGCGCTTCCATCCCATTCCGTTCCGCCGCAGTGTAAATCGAGCCTAAATGTCCTACTACCAGTGGTATAATAGTAGAATAATATAGTGATGTGTTTTAATGTTCTAAATGCAGGGCGGTTTTGGAGAAAACTTATCCCACCCACAGTTCTTCGATTTTTATACTTTGAAATTACAAAAATTATTAAAACCCTAAAAAATTATAATATGACTAAATATCTATTAACATGAGTTTAACAGGAATTAAAAACACCAAAATAATAAAAAATGTGTATTACTTACGTACTTACTATCCTCGAACCAATTTATCACAGTTTCATAGGTCACACATTAGTTTAGTAGCAGTAGAACTCTAAGGTGGCAATACTTGCCTGAACGAAATCACAAGGAGATCTCCTGCTACTGAACTATTTAAAGCGACCTCTAAAACTAAAAAGCAATACGGATTTTTTATTATTTTGGCCAGAACTAAACCAAAAAATGTTCAGTATTAAAATATATACTTTTTGCCCAGGATCTTTTATTGTGCCGAAGGATATTAAGGGCAATCTATCGAGAATTGATTCTCGATAGATTGAATTTATTCAGGTATCCATTTTTTAAAGATGTTTTCCATACAAAATTATCAAACAATTAAAAAAAAATTGTCAAAAAATTTCCAATAAACTCGGCGAGTTGCAGCAAAATAACATTAAATTGATTGAACTTAGTTGTCTAACCAGTTCCCTTCACCAAAAATCAAGATTTCCAAAATTGATTGCTATGTCCACGAAAACGGATTTTCAGCCCGCCAACGTAGCGGAAAAGGAATATCTGTCAATAGTTCTCAAACACTAGCACAAACGTGTGGTGGGGATACGTAGCAAACTCTTGCCGCAAGCTTCCTTTGATTTGTGCAGGTGCATAAAAACCTGAAGGTATTTCGAATCAAAGTGCGGTAGCGTCTCATAGACAGCATTCGTCTACAACACGAAGGCCGTGATTGGTGCTTTTTTTAAATTTTTTGATGTTGGTAAACGCCGAACGCTTTGGCTAGAAAGTAGAAGCCAATCAGAGGGCTGTGAGAATTTTTTTACCAATATTGCTTACAAAAGAGAAGGATTTCGAGAGAGCGCAATACAATTTATTAAATACAAAGGCAGCCATTACGAATCTAAGCTTGTGAGTAGAGTCAATATAGTGTTCTGCAAAATATGTCGAAGTCTTTGAAATGGTAAGTGTTTTCCACATGTTTTATATCAAATTACTGGGAATTGAGTAGAGAATCTGTGTGTTTAACTTATTGTGGCCGCAAATGGAGATTTGGTATTGAAAAAATGTTAAAACTTATGTTTGTGCAATAATTTGTCTTGACTGCCGCGTGTTGTTTTACTCGTATCCAGAATTGGTTTATTCAAAATTGTATAAAATATAGCCAAGTATGCTGGGAATTTACATATGAATCTGTTTTTCTAGCCAGTTATGTCGAATTTCTCGAAACATCAGTAAATTAGTAAAAATCGAATTTCAAGACTCAATTTAAAACAAAATGCCGTAAAAGTACAGTTGGACTTGGATAAAAATATCTGACAAATTTTTTTTACTTGTTTATTTTCAATGAAAAATGCAAAGAAATTGATTGTATACATTTTTGTATACAGCATGTAACAAAATTCGACCCTGGAAAGGTAAAACGTGCATTTGGAAAATATTGCAGAAGAGAGATTTAGTAGAAAAATGTTGTCCTTTTTTAATGTTGTTGTAATTTGTTTCTAACGCATAAGCGTTAAGCGATACAAATCAAGTAGATTAGACCTGAGTGTAATGAACACTTTTTAATCTTATAATTTTTTCTCTACGATTATATTTTTACTTACTATAATATTACCGCTTATACAAAATTTCCTTATTTTTTTTACTTTTAATAAAAACTATTATTAATATAACTTAAATTTCATCTGCGATCGACAGTTTGTTAGAAAATAAGACCAGAAAATATTTCTTGGGACAATAATTGGGAAAAATAAAAGACATCTCTCGCCAGGACTGGTAGCTGTAAAGGTACTAACTGGGTGATAAATCTTTCATAATTTTCTCATAGATGGCGCTACGACTAAAAAGTCGTTGAAAAACCAAGTAAATACAAAGACACGACGCAAGCACATAGAAAAATTCGGGAGGTCCGTTGGTTCGTTCCGTGGCTTAGTTAGTATAGCGTCTGGCACGGTATGCAAGAAAACGTCGGTTCGAATCCGTCCGGATCGAAGGAATTTTTTCTGAGTGTTCGATCTTTGTATTAATGATTAAAAATAAAAGAGTTTTCAAAAATTTTCAAAGTTACTTTTTACGCGTGTTCCGAGGAGGTTTTAAACCAAGGTACACCTTTTATTCGTATTGTATTCTGCGCTTGATAGTTTTCGAGGAAACTGGTCACATGTTCAAAAACGCATTCTTCATTATGTTTTAGTAACGCCAGAGCAATGATGGCCCGGTCCCAGTCAAGGTCACGGTCAGAGACGCCTTCACTTTCAAGGACCTGTATGATGTTTGGCGAAGCCACCGGAGGCTCTTATGTAGAGTCTCAGGTGGAACTCGAACAGAAGCTGTGGCAGCCTGTTCTGTGAGTATTATATACCATTAGCATTATATTCAAATCATATAAAGACAGCTAAATAGTTAAATACTCTAATATTTTTAGAGCCCAGAAAACTGGGACTTCGGCAGACATATTTCGGGCCCCCTATGGTTCTGTGGGAGGCCTTCCCCAGAAGAATGAACTCCAGCAGTCCATTGTGAAATTAGTAAATGTATTTGAATATTTATTGGTCAGACTACTACATAGCTATGTTTATTTTTCATTGTAAGTCATTTTAGGAGGACAGTAGACCTCCTTGTGAAAGATTTCGTCCAGGAAAGTTCTGCCACCTTACAAATTTCTGCCGCCAAGCAGTAATGTGACCATTACTGCGTTCAGGCTTTGAAGGGTAAGGGTGCTGGTGAAATTACAGGCACATGGGATTTGTCAACTTATGTCTCAGTGTGATGGGCGCAGTGGCAGAGCCCCTCAGATCGTTGCGATTTAAAGCTCAGAGTGGCACTGCAACGGCTATTGAAAGGCGTGTCGCTTACCACCAGGCGCACGACTTGTTCGTCTCGTCACGTGGTATCATAAAAAAACTCGAAAAATATCCATTGCAGCACATAACCTATTACGAAGACTGTATACCAATTTTAATGTTTTTTGCAGCGCTGTACCGATTGAACGTGCGGCAGCGATGGACTTGGACGAAAAGGAGGGGGAAGCGGCGGCGGCAGAACATCGGAACTTCCGCTACCAGCTTGCTACTTCTCTTGTAGATCGCCACCTCCCACAAGAAATTTCAGGAACTGATTTCAAAGTTCAGAGACTGGACAGGGGTACTTTGCATGTTCCTGGGCTGACTCAGGGTAGCAAAAACAGAAAATATTGTCACATGTGTCTTCGGAATGGTATCAAGAAAAAGATATATTTGTATTGCATCACTTGCGACGAAGCCCTTTGCCCAGATGAATGTTGGACAGTTTGGCACACTGTCCTAGATCTACCTGGGAAGAATGTATATTCCCGTAAAGGTAGGCGGAAGTGACTACAATTTATCTTTTTCTGGTACCATTGCCTTGGTTTGTTTTTATACTAGCCGTTTTTTATCGGTTTGCCTTACTACATGCGTTCATGTTCGTTTTTCTGTTCAAAAGTAATCATTACTTTCCGTAATCAGGACAAATGCAAACAATACCACATTGTAAAACCAAATATTTACTTTGGGTATCTGTCAGCACTGGGCGAAATTCTTGGCACTCTTTTTTGGGCGGAGTGTTGTGATCTAAGTAGGTAATTATGTATTTATGCTAAGCCGAACGTTCTATTCTATGTGGTATAGATATGTGCCTGTGCACCTGCTGTTGTCCATATATTGCTCTCGATCGACTATTCATAATCTTACGCCGGGTACAGTCAGTTCATTGCTCCACGAACGTAGGGTAATTTTGGGATTTGGCCAATACAAATAATCTTCATGATGTCAACTAACAATTTGTTGTGATGCCCTTGGTCAGGCAGCTCATGTCGTACAATCACTTCATTTTGCTAAAGTTTATTCACTATGTGGACAATTCTGATGTTTTTCAATGGGCTTCCAATCTTTGTACAAATTAATGGAGTATTGTCACAAAATTATGTAAATATCACGGCAAAACCATTTATGGACATACTTCACTTCTGTCGTAATTACTTAATTATTGTAATTACAGACTATTACTGGACATTGGCCCATTCCCAATGTGCGTAATGGGGGTGGAATATAAGCTTTATTAACACCAGAGGAGGGTTAGTGTTTTATTTAGCTGATAAACTTGACCTGACTGATCTAACAGCCTCGCCGTAAACCCACTTGAGTTTATTTTCAGGTGTGCAAGTAAAAAAAACACTATTTTCTGTTTTTATTGTTTATTTATCAATTTCTGTACCCACAGTCGACTTAACGTGGATTTGGCATTGAGTGCATATAATATTTACATTTTGGACACAGAGTTACTAATTAGAATCCAGGGTAATTTTATATAAATATATTAGATTAAATATTTATTAGACATGTTACAATGACCGATAAAGCACCGTAGAAGATTTCATTAACGTATTGCATTAATTTAACGAAAATGTATGAAGACACGTACAAAAATACATCAACAAGTGCACCTTATAAATACTATTTCTTGTGATGAACAATAAAGTAAAATTAATTTTAATTGACAAAAACAAAAATTGCCGAAAATATTTACTAAACGAAAATGTAAACGCTTGTTCGATGAAACTTAAATTGTACTGGGCGAAGGAATGTGATTTCGCTATTATGATACAGAAATTATAAATACGTTAGTATTTAACACTAGCTGCTGACGTAATAAATTATGCATTTTAACTACAATTCCTGGCCACCAACAGAGATCCGAATTCAGAAAGTCAAAAGGAGTATTTACGCTAAAATATCAAAGATAGTGCATCGAAAACAACTTCGTTCAGTTACAACCTTAACAAGATTTGGGTAATATTCTAGCAAAAGAAATGCAATTGAGTGTTAGTTCAGTATAAAAGTAAATTATAGTTGTAAATTATAATCTATACAAGGCCTACACTATGGAAGTCTCATAAAAGCGTACGAGCGCTTATAATTCGTCCCTGGCGGGCTGTTCCTCCTCCTCGTCGTATTCGCTCTGAAATAATAATATATAACTAATTAATATCACTGACAAAACGTAGTTTACATTAGTAGTCATCAGTGGTAGTGGTTACTGTTAGGCTCTGGACAGACTGACTGCATTTCAACTGCACTCAACAGTAACGTTGGAACTGCACGCCAACTGCAATCGGGCTGCACAGTCGCCGTGCAGTTCAAATGCAGTCTGTCTGTCTAGAGCCTTGTATATAGTGCTCTTTACGCTACACCACGGACTTAAAACTCAAGAGTAGCGATACAAGACAGCTTAGTTGGTTATTTAGTACCTATTG
>NW_020653740.1:4905928-4911050 GCF_003589595.1 Hyposmocoma kahamanoa | reverse complement strand
GTTATTTAGTACCTATTGGTACAACAGATGTCGCGACGAGTACCAAATAGCTATTTTTCTAACTAATTTGTTTTACATTGTTAAGTTGCAATTTATCAAAGCTACTGTAATTTGCAATGATAACAAACCAATCAAGTAGATGGCGCTTGTTGCACAATTTTTATGGAAAAGTGCCGGCTATTCAATATACATAGGAAGCGTTCATTTATAAATTAGTTTGTAACATCTATTTTCATGACGCGCGTATTTGTCAAAGCATAGAAAATAATTTCCGTATCTGATAAGCGCCATTTTTGTAATTTTACGGGGGAAGCGATTTTATGTCGAAAAGCAGTTTGTACGACAAATAGGGTAGATCGAAATGTTATTAAAACTCAATTCGTTTTATTTCAAGCCATTCTAAATGTTGTACGTGCTGCATTTCGACACAAAATCGTGTCCCCTGTAATTTTACAAAAAATGCATTTAGAGTGTAATGCTTCTCAAGTACAGATTTTAGCTTATGGTCAATATTTAAATATTATTACAAGGAAAAAAGATTGACTTCTTATATTTCATATTAAAGAGAAATTAATTGATATCCACGGCCATTTATATGATACTTCCAGGCTATTGATCAGCGCCATCTGATATAAGACGAAATTTTGACCTTTTTCAGTTATGCTCTGTAATATGGAGATTAGCTAGATCTTGTGGTATTAGTCCAAGACGACACTAAACTACAAGAAACTATAATAAGAAATTGAACATATAAATAGAAAATAACTTTTGTTTGATATTGCGAATAATTTTCTCTTAATTCGTAACATAGACTGCATGTCATTTTCCCACGGGGGTAGGCAGAAGCAACAGCCTTCCATTTGCTACGATCCTGACACACATCGTTAGCCTCGAATACAGTGTCATTTTAACCTTTTTTATTTCATTCCTATCAATAAAACAAACAATACCTCTAAAAAATTCGATCACTATAATTTCGAGAATTAAAAGTAATTTCAAGAGTAAAACAATTCGGAAAATTATTCGCATTCACAAACTTGCACCACATATGACGCTATTTTGACCAAAATAAGTCGAACAAACGTTCTTTCACTGACGGTTATATTAAACCGAACTTACTTATCTGACGTGTTGTGTCGGTATCGGTTTCATATATTTAATATGGTCAGATTTATATTAGTGTGTCGCAATCTGATGTGACGGCTTGTGTTGTGACTATTATATCGATACCGTTTTGACGCGTTACGACACGACACGTCAGAAAAATGTAAATCCGGCTTTATATAAGCTGACAAGACAGGCGTGTTGCTTACCACCAGTTGCCACGACTTGTTCATAAAAAAAATAGATTGTCGGTTAAACGTTTATATTACAAAGTTATACTTACGACTGTTGGAGTGGGCTCAGCCTCAGCGCCATCGGTCTCTATGAACTTAGTGAGGCCGGCCAGCGTCCTTTCACCATTGAAGTCGCGCACCTATAACAATTGACATCAATATTACAACTGTACTGTCATGTGAAAATTATTCATTTAGACTGGCAGCTACTTCCGGCGAAAAATAGCTTAGAACAACCTAGAATGCCCAAGGGCATGGCTGGTTTTGGCGGATTAGACAAAGGTGGAAAATGAATTTTTTTTTTCGTCTGTATTAAGCACTTGGTCCTATACTATTTATTTCCTTTATTTTTTAACAAATATTTATACGAATTTAATACTAACAGTACTAGTATTGAAACTAATAAAATTTTATTAAATTAAATAAACAACACGCTCTTTCAGAATTGTCCAACATCGTTACAAATTATTTCTCTTACCCTATGATTATGGCGAGCAAGATTTTCGAAAAATATTTATTACGGTATCACGGTTGTAATTTATTAACGCCTTCACATCATCGTTATTTTCCAATACAAAACTTCAATAAGACTACGATAGCTATTCAAATAATAAAGTATATTATGTATTTACCTGGTTATCCTTAGAGTAAAGTTTGATAGTGGGGAATGAGGTGATCTTGGTGTGCTCGAGTTCGTTGGCGGTTGCGTCCATTTTGGCGATGATGATGTCATCGTCCTTCTCGAAGTGCTCGGCCAGCTTTTCATAGATGGGCTCCAGCTGCTTGCAGTGGCCGCACCTGGGGAAAAAGGAACATTTTGAAATCAGTTAATTACCTAAAACCTAATTTTCACTGCCAGGGCCGTACTTTCGTTCGTTTGTTAAATCCCTGCACGAATAGCGGGTTAATATTCTAGTATTATAAAAAAATGTTTTTAAACCGTAAAAATTAATAGTATATAATTAGTTTTTTTGTTGGCTGTTAAATAAATTTGAAAGCGTTAAAGTGGGAATTTTGCAATTCAAACAATCGGCTCTACATTCAGTATAATCATCGCCTTACTTTCTCAAACTTGTATCGTAAAGGACAAAGTTACTGAAATGCAAAAAATGGATTGTATATCCAAACTTTGCAGGCCGATTTCACATCACATTTCCTTCATATTTACATACTAGCTTTATTCTTGAAGTAATGCATCCAAATTGACACCCTTAATAAGAAATTTAAAATAAATAGAAAGTTTTGCCATGTCCTGTATAATCACTCTGTATAAGAGTCTCAAAAAGTAAGGCATCGATATAGTGCTGCAATGTGTCACGATCAGTCGCATTTACGAACTTGAATATCTAAAAACAGGTAAGTAATCAACTACACCACTCAGATATTATACAGTTTGCTTAAAATCAAATTGATTGTTCCATCATCTTGTACGTCCTTTTTAGCACATTTAAACCATTTCAATGTTGGTGTCGATTCTGTTACTTCCATATTTCAACCTGAATTTATTTACGATTTATTTTAAACTTATTTACGACCTCGGTGGCCTAACGGTTTACATAGAGGGCGCTGGACGCGGAGGTCCCGGGTTCGCTTCCCGGTAGGACCAATTTGGGAAATCAACTTTTCTAAATTGGCTCCGATCTGGATATTCTGGGAAGTGCCCCAGAATGAATGCATTTGCTCTGGTACTCATAGCACAAGGAATTTTCTTATTTGAGACAGTCGGTGTGGTTGTCTGGCACATATTATTAAGGAAGTATATTAGTATTTAATTAATCCAATATCGTTGTCCGAAAAAAAATGTACAAACCTATATCAAATTTGGTTATAAATTCAGAGTCTAATAATTTGGTTGTTAGTAGACAGACACCTCCATCTTCCAAAAGTAATTTTGAATTGTTCTAAAAATAAGCTCGCGGAAAAATTCCAACAGTGGTTTTTTTTACAATTATCTAAGTTTGGAAAAGCGCATTGTCATATCCATCGATTAAGATTAATACTTTTTATCACAAGTTGTACCAAAATATAAATATGCGTCGTTTCTGCATTCTACTAATTTGTACATTTATAGAAAAAATAGATACAATATTTAGTCGCTAGGGATGTATGCCCACGCGCTTTCGTCCGACACCCACGACACAACCCTCAATGTTGCTAAGCGACAAAATGAAACAAGCATTAGCATAATTCGATCATTTTCTGAATCACTGAGCAGGCAGGCACTGACAGAGCTAAATACCGCTCGTTGAATACATAATAATTCACCTACCTACACACATACAGGCAGTAACAAAAAGCTGCTTTAGTATAAATTTATTTTAAATAATATTAAAGTACCCTTATACAAAATGAATGTAGTGGGAATGGCTCTTGTATAGTTTTTAATTGATTTTAAAAATTTTTTAGATTCTTCGTTTTAAATATGTTACAAACTTCTAATTCCAGTCTGCCCCAAACTTCAAAAATAAATCAATACACATAATAAAATCGTAAAGATATTTCATCTACTAAACCTAAAACATCAGTTTTTTTGCATACTGCTCTCGACTGAACCAATTGGATGTGGTTTTCGTTGCTCAGAATGCACCAGATCTTTTGTACACCCGTTATTAAATTAAGTATTGTAACCATTGACTTATTGTAAGTCAATGATTGTAACATAATAACTTTAGCATATTTGTAACAATAGTTTACCGCTAGATGGCATTGGCATAGCAAAACGCAATTTCTGAATCGCGGTGTTAAGATTTTCCCAAATGTAATGACTTGTCACCAGTATTTTGTATTCTTCTACTTCTGCAAGTTTAAGTTATTATTGATCGATTCAACGATTCGGACTCATATCTATCGTTATCCTCATTACCAAGGCAGCATCTCAAACTCGAGCCCAGTGGTGCCAGATTAGGCGATTTTTCGCCATTTAAGTTAATTCGAGCCATCGGCGATATTTAGGCTATGTTTGGAATAGGAAATGGAGATTTTAGGTTACTTAATTAAAATATCTGGGGAATTAAAAAATTGATTGGGTATTTTGTGGGGAATTGGGGAAATAAGAGATTTGATATTCCCCAATCTCCGGCAGCAAGTACAATTGTTAGTAACAAATTTTATGAAGATAAAATCATCTTATAATCATAAACATATGCTTTATGTGGCCCTGTCACCTGTTAAGAAATCTGTTTGCAGCGGCGTGAATCCCCAATGTCTGCACGTCATTATGTGTATAGGGAAGCATTACTGTGAGAAATATGCATGTAATAACCAACCAACACACTTTCCCCTATATATTAGTAGAATATGTAAGTGGAACCTGTTTGCGCACTTGAAATTGCAGGCACAGCTAGTATAAAATATGCCTAAAATACATTCGTGTTGAGAATGCATTCAGATACTCAAATTTCTCAACCACATCGCCTAAATCACCTACGAAATTGCAGCATTTACAAGTTGTAATTACAATCATGTGATAATGACCACTTCGAAACCTTACTGCATTCTTGGTAAACTATAAGAGCCTATATAATTTGTAGCAGAGTTTTGAAGCTTTACGAGGTAGACTTTGTGACGATGTGACCTCTTTCATCGTCATTCCACCTTTTTATCACCCTTTTCTCTGGTTTCTGGCTACCTACTTTGAAATTTCGAATCGTTCTTTAATTCCTTTTCTTCTTCGTCACTTACTCTTGTTCTTTCCATCGCCATTCTCTACTAAATTTTCATTAAATTCTGACAAGTTAAATCATGTAACCTAACTGCTTGTAAAGTATAATATTTGTAGTACCATC
>NW_020653740.1:4858357-4905918 GCF_003589595.1 Hyposmocoma kahamanoa | reverse complement strand
CTTGTAAAGTATAATATTTGTAGTACCATCATGTAACCGAACTGCTTACAAAGCATAGTATTTCTAGACAATACAGGTCCTTTTGGGGTAAATTTCTTTTTACCACAACCTGTATTTAATTTGAGTAGGGAGTGTTGTTATACGATTGTACCTGTTGTATATCATTTTGTTTTGTTAGAGCCTTTACGCCTTCACTTTACCTGTTCTTTTGCTTTACCGTACTGTACCTTCTCCTTCTTATTTCTACAATAAAATTCATGTGGACCGAGCCTTCTATTTAATTACGCGAGGCCCGCGTGACTACTTTAATGTCTCACGGTCTGTGATTTTACAGATTTCTTTAGCTGACGACCACGGATAGCCACACACGAGGCCCACCCTTTTCATACTAATAATTAATCAATTACAGAATAACAACACAACGCCGCCCATTTTTCGCTATGGAAATTAATTCATGCATCGCTACGGATGGTAACGTCGCGTTACCACGACGACGAATGTCTTCCTATAGTGCGCGAGTGCGAGTTCATGCAAGGTAATCGGTTAAATACAGATTGTGGAAGGTCGCTCTTAGATGACGGTTACTTTGTTAATCTATTTCATTATATTATGACATAGTAATATTCCCGCACATCCGACAATTTAAAATGTCAGCGCGTATCCTTCAACGAGTACCAAATCCTTATATATACATAGCTTTAGTAGCAGAATAGCTCCTTGTGAAAGAGTTCGTCCAGTGAAGTACTGCCACCTTACCTATTTCTGCCACCCAGCAGCAATATGAGCATTACTGCGTTTCGTTTTGGAAGGGTAAGGATGCTGGTGAAATTAGAGGCACATGGGATTTGTCAACTTGTCTCAGGGTGACAGGCGTAGTGGCAGTGCCCTGCAGATATTTGCAATTTGAGTCTCTGAGTGGCACTGCAACTGCTATGGACAGACCTGTCGCTTAACACCAGGCATACGACTTCGTTCTTTTTTTAAGTCGGTTAAAAAAGGTATGGTAAATTTTTAATTGCAGCTGCAAACTCAACTCAATCAATTCTAATGCAATCGTCAAATTCTGTAAATCTAAAATAGCCCCGAAACTTGGACTTTAAAGTATAGTTTAGTACTGTATAGCGTAAATTTATGTTTAAAATTATTAGAATAGCCTAGCAACAAGGTCGCCAAACATTATACTATACACATTAATATTGATTTTCGTCATAATTCCCAACGTTGCGCAAGTAATACTAACGAGAACGCCGTATAGGTATTGAATACCTTCAAATGTAACAATTGTATAAACAAAGTCTTTTATTTATTGTAAGATATTAATTTAAATATATTGTTTCAGATTGTTCTCTTGTTCTCTGGTGATTCATATTATGTCAATGAAAAATAGTACATCTTATTAGGGAGATAAGTACCTGCAGTTGAAAGTTTAAACGTCACGAAATTGTAAAACCTTGATGTCCGTGGAATACTGTACATTTTTGAGAAACCGCATATTTATGAGTATTGTGTGGCTCATTTATAGTGGTCCAGAAATTCTTATTTGAGCCGTCATAAATTTCCATGACATGTCATTTAAAATAGTATATAAGTTATAATTTCTTTTATACTTTTTTTACATAAAAAAGTAGGTGCCCTCTGCCCTTCTCTCCTAGTACAATACAGGGTAACTTGTCATAAGGACCTATACATTATTTAAGATCTTTGTAAACTTTGTATGGAACAATCAATTGAATTGAATGATTGGCGAATATTCACCGACGAGAGACTAGCTTTTAAATAGAAAGAGAACGAGGTTAAAGCAATCATAGTCAAGAAGCCCTACAATTTTTTTTTCTGTTGATCTTGGCTCCTGGTTGTAATTAGTATGATCACAATAAATCATTTGTTGCTCTGTTGGATGTACAAGTCAGTACATAATTCTTCTTCTTCTTAGTGTGCCGCTTCTCTACGAAGATTGGCGACCATCATGGCTAGAAGATTTTTGAAATTGCCGCACGAAAGTGAGAACGTGTGTTAAGGTGGAACTAGCCTCGTAGATTGTTCAACCACGAGGTTTTCCTTGTGCTACAACTACGCTTTCTTTGTATTTTTCCCTGCATTATTAAGCATCCGGTATGTATTGCCCCTGATAACGTGGCCAAAATACTGCGGCTTTCTTTCCTTTACAGTTCTGAGTATTTCGAACTTTTTCCCATTCGACGAAGAACCTCAATGTTGGTGACCTTTTGTACCCATGATATGCCAAGCATACGTCTGTATATGCATATTTCAAAGGACTCTATTTTTGAGCATAATGTTGGGGTTAAGGTCCAACAGTCCATACCAAACACCAAGATACTGAAGAGATAACACACAAAAACGCACACACTCAACATAGCCCCGCACTAGGGAAACCCTGTGTCGCGGGTGCCATGGACACACACATCGACAACCACAAATTACACCCAAACTCACGAGAGAAATAAATGTAGGCCATACAAATGTTTCTTCCGGGCCCGGGAATCGAATCTGGACCTCTGCGTGGCAGTCCGGTATGGTAACCGTTCCTCCACAGAGGCAGTTTACAGCGAACTAAACGCACGCGGAGTTTAAGGTTGAACCTTCTACAACACAAAATCTTTTTCATTTTCATGAAGGCATTTCGTGCCTGTTCGATGCGAATACGGACTTCTTGTGCGCTATCCTAGAGTTCATTTTCGTACCTACCGAGGTATTTAAACTGGTGTAAGAGTTCTATTGGATTGTTTTCCAAAGTCAAGCATTCATTCGCTATTGGGATCTTAGATACGATCATGAAGTTTGTCTTTTTTGTGTTGATTTTTAATCAATACTTGTTACTTGCTACATCATTAACCAACTTAATATTTGAGTGATATAGTTCCTACTTACCAAGGCGCGTAGAATTCAACAAGGACTCTCTTGGTGGTGTCGAAGACAACTTCGTCGAAGTTGGTGGCGACGAGCACCTTTACAGGCTTGGCAGCCCAGTCCTTGGGCAATTCCTCGCTCAGTAGATGCTGCTTCAGTTTGCCATCGAAGAAGCTTTGCACGAATTCCTGCACAGAAAAACATTGCTTAGTGTTAGGCACAACTTCTTCACACGCGGTTAGCAGATTTTTTAAAATGTATGTAACTAAGTTCCTGTTTTATTTATTACACAAGATTTTTTTTTATTATTCATATTTCATGACTATGGTTTCAAGTCGACATAGAAGGTAATATACATAAAAAAGTAATAGCATAGTAATAGAACAAAATTAATTAAAGTTTTTCTACAGTATGTGTATATGTTGAATTCAAAATACAATTTTTTTGTTGCATACGGACAAATATAAAATAATACAAAAAAAGCAAAAATAACAGGTTCAGCAGGCGGCCTCATTGCTACATGGCAATCCCTTCAAGGGAACCTTCGGGTTAGTTAAGAGTTATATAGCACAATCATATAGCTCTGACAATTGATATGCACTTGCCAAAACTACACACTTTTCACAGCATGAATTAATAATTGTGGTCATTTCTTAAAGCAGCTTAGCATGTACAAGGAAAAATGTAACTAGACTATTGTATAGTGATTAAATATATACCCATTTAATTCAACACATAAGAGACAATAGCTAAAATTAAATAGGTTCAATGTAAGGTCATTAAATAATGTCAGAGGATAACATAGGAAAGACATTAACTAGCGATAAACATCAGCAGGAGGGCCGTGTACGAGTGCATATATAACACACCCTTGTTTAAATCGTTTGTATATGTTGTGGAATCTTAACTATAAACCATGGGAAACTTGACCTCAAAAGTCAATATTACTGCCAGCGCATCAAGATTGTAATTTTAACTCCCACGGTTGTCAACATTTAACTAATAATAAAAACTTTTTTTCTTTTATACAGGCTTGGTATATGTCACTAACTGAGAATAGGATGTTTACATTTATAACGTCAATTTACAAAGAAACACTAAAACACAAACTTAACTGTAAAAAACTTGTGATCCCAAACGATTTTTAAAATGCAATTTATACTGAAAAACAGACGCATTATGTATTCCTTTATTTACCAATAGACGGCGTATCGCGTATTGAAATAAGATAACATTTAAGATTTTTTCAAAAGTGCTCAATAAGCCCTAAATACGAAGCTTTTAATTCATTTTAAATAAATTTTACAAATGTAAGTCACTGTTTCACCTGAGGTGTGAAATAACATAATGTGTACTACCGAGTGGAAGACCAACTCCTCTGTATACATATAAGTTTGAAGTAAAAAATAATAAAATCAGTTGGGAGAGCGGCAGCCCCGATTGGGCAAACAGTCGCTGATTCGAGTCCAGCCGGAAATTTTCGTTGTGGTTTTCCTTTATCTTAGGGTCATATTCTAGAACTCTACTCAATGCTCAAGTCAGGATTTGAGCAGACTTGAGTATGATTTCAAGCACTGGAAATACGACCCTAATGGCAAGGACTTTTCAGGAATTTTCAGTACTCACTGCAATACTCAAGTCCTGAGTATTGAGTAGAGTTCTGGAATACGACCCTTAGTATCAATAATAACAACAAAGTAATGGAGTATTTTCACAAAAAAAAAGGAATATCATAATAGTAAAACGTGTTTATCAAAATAAATATTGCGAAGAAATCAAAACTTCACATGGACCGATCTTGTTCCGTTGCATTGTTTGAGGCGATATTCGAACAAACAACGCCTTAGTACAATGCCTTTAGCAGGATCAGGATTACCGCCAGTAAATTGTGATAGTAGTAGTGAAGAAACACTTCGGCAGTTTTTTTGTTCAAAATACATTCGTGTAAAAACGTTGTCAAAATCAATCTTCGAATCTCTTTCAGTCCCTGTATAAACATGCCACGTCACAATAAGGGCGAAATGGTCCTGTCCCACCAACCACAATCTGGCGCTCTTGACAAAGTCAGCAAGTCTTTGAAATGACCAATGTTCTGCGTAACACCTAGATCTTAAACAACATTGTTTCAATACACATCGAAAAGACTTATTATGACTTTAGCTCTGACTGTTACAGCGTTTAGTACACATATAGTACTGTTAATACAATAGTGTATTAACTCAAAAAGTGTATTTTTTCAGAATCGATGAAAAACGGGTTACTCACTTCCCGTGAAAGATGATTAAAATGTATGTATAAAATAAAGTTTATTATAAATGTCTTAACGGTTTCATACTTCCCAAGCATATTTAAAAATGTAAAAAGGAAAAAATAGTTTCACATTTTTGAGTAAGCACTGTTTTGTCCAGAACTAGCTCACATAAAGTTTGTCTCATTTTGTGTTATGTAGATATCTTTTAATTGTTTCTTACAATATTCTAACGGCGGTTTTAATGACGTGTAGAGAATCAAATTTTACGTTCACCATTGGTATAATCTTGAACTTCACGTATTTTGAGCTACGACACTATTGTAATAGCAGCGCGATATATATTAAATTTCTCGGTATAAGTTTAATGTAACTAAACGGTTTTTTATCTTTGTACTTTTCACTTTGTACTTTGGACCGTGTTTATCGTAAGCGGCATAGAGTTGAATTTAAATCTTAAGTGTCAAGCTTGACGTGCTCTTGACCCTGTACGATATAAAAGGTAGGCATTAAGAACCCGTTGCATATTAATAGCTGCATAAAGGTTATAAAATCGGTCAAAAATTATCATGAAACAAAAAGCTTCATTCATAACTACCAAAATTACGAAAAAAGTAAATTCGTTTACCAGAGTAAGAATGTCATAAAAATGCATTTACAGCACATAATTACCGTAAGTTCCAAGCATCCTGTACATTGGTTCCAAGTAACAATCGTTAATGATGTATGTATGTTTTGCGTCACGCGGTTTAACTGCAGTTAGGTTGCGGCAGTTAAGTTACGATACGTTTAACCGTGAAATCAGTGATATGTTAATATAACTACTAATGAAAGAACGAACAAGTTATTATTATTAATACAAAGTTTGAACAAACATAAAGTAAAATTCCTCCGTTCCGGCTGGACTTGAACCAGCGTCTGTTGCCGTAACGTGTCTACCAAAATGGATGAATATCATGGTAGTAAAAACACCATTATTCTACTAGATATGGCTTTCCTTTATAAGATTATTCATCACTATATGGTTGACTGTAGACAGCTGCTTGGTAATTTTAACTTTAACATTCCCGCCAGACTTTTTTTTATAATATTAAGTGACGGGACGAACAAGTCATGCGCCTGATGATAAGCTACACGCCTGTCCATAATAGTTGCAGTGCCACTCAAAGCTTTAAATCGCAAAGATCTAAGGGGCACTGCCACTGCGCCTATCGCCCTGAGACGTAAGTTAACAAGTCCCATGTGCCTGTAATTTCACCAGCACCCTTACCCTTCAAAACCGGAACATAGTAGTGCTGACATTACTGTTTGGCGGCAGAAATAGGTAAGATGGCAATACTACCCTAGATGAACTCTTTCACATATTATATTATTATTATATTTTGCAATGTGTGAACAATAATGTAAGCCAAAATGTGGCGATTAACTGCCATACCCCTGCGGGGTGTCATGGCAATAAGTACTAACCTAATTAAACGTGTATTGTCACGACTTGCATTTGAAATAAATTTCCTATATTTCACTACATGAGGCGTTTTCACACGTCTCGACGAAGAACAGGGTTGGGTTCCAACTTCTCGTACCACGTATATCTAGTTTATAATAACGACTGCGGATATTGTCGTTGACTCACAGCTAGGTTTCAAAAACAAAATTCTTAAATTTCCTGGTGCATTAATAACTGAATCGTATTGCGTGAAATTTCTTCCTTAGTAATTTCGTTTCTTTTTTGTCTTAAAATCTGTTTACACTTTTTGTATATGCGGTGCTCACATATTAAGGTGTGGTGGTTTATAACATTAAATATTGTTGTAACTGTTGACGTGTTGAATAAATAAATAAATGTTTTTTTTAATTAAAATAACGTACTGGAATGAAAAAGTTGTACAGATTTCACGATAATGTCAACAATTTTTTTGTTCGAGACACTTCTACTACACGAATCCTTGCACATGTAATAAACATTACAGTGCATGTGTATACTTTGTTCAGAGCTATTAAGCAAGCGGAGTATTCATTCGGAGCGTTACAAGTAACATTTATATTAGAGACGAGGGATGTAAGCAATGAATGTTTGCACAAACGAGTATTTGTTTTGTTACTTAGAACAATGCTGCGAACAGTGTTGTTGGGAGCTTTTTAATTCTAGAAATCTGCCGCTCGAAACCAAATACTGTCGTAACTCAAGATTGTGGAATTCCGTTTTCTTGATTTAACAATTTTGAAAAAAAATACTGAACGGAACTTATTGGGAAAAATTTGATTATTTTCGTTTCATTTCAAAAATGGTTTCACTCAGTTTTTTTTTAACTTTCAATCGTATCTTCACAATTCCACAATTTTGAGTTACTTGGTTTCATGTCCGATTTGTTGTCGAGTGTTCATTATAGGCGATGATATTATACTTTTATGCTCACTGATTACAGGAGAATGTTCACGGTGATAACAATAAGGTTGCCTAATGTACCTGTCTTTTGTTTCTTTTTTATATATTTGTTCCGCTTATTCTCAGTTGTCTTTGGTGATTTTTTTCCCATTTATCGCCACTGGCAATCACCACTGGTAACAATTGGGACTTTTTTATCCCGTTTGTCACCACCTGGTAACATATGGGATTTTTTTCCCCATTTGTCGCCAGTGGGGACAAAGCCAGTGGTGACAACTAAGAATAAACGATTTGTTCTAGTATGCAATAAAGTTTATTGTATTGTATGTCTAACGTCGACTCGTCCTCATACAGACAATGTTACCACAGCAATCACAACAACTTAACGTCATGAAAGAGATTTTACTGAAATAAATTTGAATTACTTTAAATATCGATCTGACATATTTTTATGCTGGCAACGCAAACACTTTAAGTTCGTCAAGTGTTCCACGTCGCGTTAAATTTTTTTTTTATGTCAATTCATCGTAAATATTAAAGGTAAAAAATAAATTGTCTGTAATCTTGTTCTATTACTATATACTACGCTACTACTATTATTACTTTCCACGTTTATTATGTATATATATAGTATATAGTACGCGCCCTTATCAGCATGAATAACATTGCAATGAAGCTGACATAATGAAATGCCATTATCAGCTTTCCTCAATTAGTTTTGGAATACAAATGTTTAGTATGCTTGTTGGTTCTACTGAGATAAGAACAATAATATTACTTGAAAGGATATACGCAATTAGATATGTTTTTAGAAGTTTTCAGAGTTTCGTGTACAATGACGTGATTTAGATTTATTTTCATCCAAATTTTAAGTTTCATCTCTTAGTGTTGTAAATTATTATTAGTGTTAATATTACACACACGTATTGTGTTTAGTTTTTTTTTGTAATTGTTTTGGCGTGTATGCTAACACATAGTAAAAATCATAGATAAGTGTGATTTACTTTTTCATGATTGGCATGATCATGTGATGCTAATTGCAACGACTCAGACCAAAAAAGTTTAAAATACAAACCGTCGCCTTAGAGGGAAAACCTCGTATACACGTTTTCACATAATCCGTTATTACTGATTTTTGTTGAACAATAACTTATAAACTTCTTACTCAAATATATTATTAAAGTAATATAATATTTGAGAGAGGAATAATTTAACTAATTAAAATGCTAACTACAAACATTATTGCGTTTACTACATTTTACACCACTTTTTTATCTTCGTCCTGAAAAATTACATAGAAATCACGTACGAGGTTTTCACTCTAAGACGACGAAATACCTATTGAACATTACAGAGTTTTACTTAACGTGTAAGGTCACCATTTTCGGTGCCTCTATACAACGATGTCAAAATTAAGTAAGAAAATGGGTGTCATATTTACGATAAATTTTCGCTTGCTCACTAATCGCTGTATTCTTAGTTAAAAACTGCAGTATACTGCAATACTGCGTTATTGTATAAAGACAGTGGTGTTAACTGATGCCCAATTTTTACCGTACTACAAAAGAGTGTGCTATTTGACATGCTTACCTCCACAGCATTAGCGCTGAGCTCGTTGGTGGGTGGTTTGTACTTGGCCATGTCCTGTTCGAGCGCGATCAGGCGAGCGGATGGCACCTCACTCTTCTTCATGCCGAAGAACTCCAAGATTCTAGACGAAAACATGAGCATATTATAATTTCCCTTTGTCGCTAATTTGGCTCAAAGAAAACTAAAAGCTAATAAAACGAACAACAATCTTTTATTGGAAATGAAACTAAGTTTTCGGATTTAAATCGCGTATTTGTTTGTCAAACGTTTCGGGATTTTTACTGACAACAAACGTTGGTTTACTTGAGAAAAAAAAACACGATTTAAATCCGAAAAAAATTTTCATTTCCTACGTGTAACAATCGTGATAACCTAAGAGTGGTTATACACGGCGACATTGCAGTCGCGCGCTTGCATCGATGCAATCGCGCGTTTGTATAGATGCAGTCGCTGCTTATAATCGCGCGAGTGTGCAAAGGTAAACGATTAGCGACTGCATCGCGTTCGCAGCGCTGCTAAAAGTCGCAATGTGTGGTTACACACTCACACACGCTCTAAGAACTTGATAGAAGCTATAAATTAATTATTCACCTTTGCAGTTATTTTAAAACAGATGTAACAAATGTACAAAATATAAAGATTTGTTTCTTAGTGTACATATATGTGAAATAATCTCAGAAATTGCCCGATCGATTTTAAAATTATTTTAAAGGTAACATTTTTCTGCATCATGTTGAAAGTACCAATGTATACTAAATAAATAAATGTTCACCTCTGATGGTCATCCTCGTCTGTGTCGATGGCCACGGTCATGATCTTGGCGCGGTAGTTCTTCGCCACGGGCTTCAATGGCTCTAGGTACTTCTCGAAGTCGCCGTTTTTCTGCAACAAACCGTTTAGGTAAGATTACGGATTTTCAAATTAAACGTTTACTGTAAAAAAAGTGTGAATGCAGCCTTCAATATTCGGCTTCCATTGGTACTTTACACTTGCTTATATTTAAATTACTCTCGCTGTAATCATTTAATACAACATTTAAAAAATTCGTTGGAATGGAGTAATTTCACAGAAAAAGAATTGAATAACATGTCAATAATACATCGTGACATTCAATAAACTTACCATTACCAAAAAAATTACCATTGTAGCGCCATCTCTAGTCAGGACCCCGATTGAGAACTCTTCGATATTTTAAGCGATTTGTTCGATTGCATATCGTTCTCGAATCGAAGGGTGCTTTCCAAGTTATTCAGAATATTCCGAGTTAAACGTTCGATTAGGATTCGGATATGATATCGTTATCCAACAGCGTTTACGGAATTAGTCGGTGAAATAGATTATAAGAAAAATGAAAATCCTTTCATATGTATACATTTTTAAGAGTGTAGAGGCCTAAAGTATAGAAATGCATTAAAATAAATAATAAAATTGAACAAAATTCAGGCTTTACTTAAAATAATTAGAGATTTCCAAATTACATTCTTGCTTTAAACAATAAGACGTTCGGTAACTTTGTGTTCTGAATAACGTTTGTAGCCTTTGCCAGTAGAGAAGTTCGAGTAATCGTACGGGTGTGACGTCATTTCGGTTCGGTTTGAATACGACAATTTGACGTTCGATTTGGGTGTTGTGAATAAAAATGAAAAGAAATCGGTCGACAACTGAGTTATCGCAAGGTTCTGAATCGACCCCCAGCTACGGTAGCTGTAAAAACTTTGAGTGAAGAAATAAATTTGCCGTCCTTAAAACCAAAAACAAAGATGTGCAAGAACCACATAGAAACTATTCGTAAGGTCTGTTGGCTCATTCCATGGCTTAATTAGCAGAGCATGTGGCACGGATTGCCTGAGGGTGCTGGTTCGAATCCAGCTGGATCAAATGAATTTGTGTTCGATTTTTGTTATTAATAATAATTATATCAAACTAGTGGAGTAATTTCACAAAAAATAATTGTATATAATGGTAGTAAAGTGTCGTGACAGTCAATAAACAATATGAAAAAGTAATAATTTAATATTTAGATACAGATACTTGATAACATCGTAGTATTATGATTTTTTAAGCTTATTAGGCTTATTCCTTGTGCTGTCAATCACTACTAAGCCTCAGTTTTACCCTGAAAGGATATAAAAAATAGTAAAAGGTTTTGCCGCATCGTGTAAATCTTGAATTATCAAATATAACTTGTGTTACAGAGTGTAACCATAGCGGTTCGACAATTCAACTAGAGATGAATGGTAACAAAACAAATTTAAAAGCAAAAAGAAATAATAAGTTATCGGTCGCACTGCTGGGCAGAGGCCTCTTCTTACAATGAGACTATAGTTCTCACGCGGGCTCAATGTGGATTGATAATCTTACACACACAATATTAAAATACTTTGTGATGTTTTCCTTCATCGAAAAGCTCGTAGTAAATTTCAAATTAAATGTAGTACATAAATTCTGAATACTCAGAGATGCAAACCCGGCCTATTCCACTAGTCCCTAACGGCTCTCTCCCCTGGTGGGGATAAGTAAACTGTTTGTTTATTATTTTATCGTAACTCAGTCAATAAAGAGACCGGCTGTAGCTGGTCTCTTTATTGATATAATATAATCATTGTAATTATTTATCAAAAAGATATTACTGTGAATATTATAATTACATATTTTTGTCGATATTGTACTGTAGATGTTAAGAGATTTTATTGATAGCGATAAGTGAAAAAGAATTCCATTTATCCCAACCAATGACATGAAAAAAATGAAAATGAATGAAAAAAAATCCACTTGTCCCCACCAGGGGGAACAGCTGGTAGGGACTAGTGGAATAGGACACAAACCCAGATTCTGCTTGAGGGGCGGTAGGTGAAACCATTAACCTGTAATAGCTTCAAATCAAATAAAAAAGAAATAATAATCCCCAAAATATAGCAAGCTTCTTGCTTATAAGCATAATACCATGTTACTCCTTGTAAAATCTACATTTTTTTCTGGATGAGTAGTCACAATATTTACAATAGAAGTTTACAATAGTCTCTATAAAACTACATTTGTCATAACCATGTATTGTTACTGTACGTACAACTAAACACAACATCCATATTTCACTGAACAAAGTGACTGTGTAGTTTATAATGCGTACATTATTAATAGTTACTGAGCACCGTGTATTTTTAATAGTAATCGATAGACCTCTTGCATTGTGTATTTTTAGTGGCAATCGATGGACTCTCTATGAGCATCGTGTATTTTTAGTAGTAATCAATAAGCCATACTAAGTTCCAAGAGCTTAATTTCTTTACAAATTTCAATTTGCCTTATTTGTCTCAGCTTATAGGTTGACTGTATAAAAGGACTATAAAGCTACCGTTATGGATAAATAATCTCAGAACACTAAAAAAATCGACCTCATCATTCATCCCCTAGTTTCCTACCCTTGGATATGGAATATTTTCTTCAAATTTAAATGGTACCACTATCGAGGTACCCTCTCTCCAACAAAATCGGTTCTTAAATCGAGTTATCGTGTAACAAACATACAGTCGAATAGACAACCTACCTTGAATCCTTTTTTTGAAGTCGGTAAAAAAACCAAAAATAATGTTAAACCACTTTAAAGGAATTTCAATAACTTAATAAGATATTTATTGATATGGTCGGATTACTTGATTTATAATTATGCCTATAGCTAGTAGGATATAAAGCTATTCATGTCCTTATTAGCTATTATATCTAAATTAACTATTAAATAATTTGAACGAACAAAAGAAAGAATTTAGTATGTTCAAACGAGGCTTGGTCTACAAAGATAAAATGTCTTTATACCCGCGTGAATTTATCTTATTTATTATCTTATATACCTAAAGTTATATGTATTATGTAATAAAATTGTAAGTGTTAAGCAGTAAATAATAAACACGTAGCTACAGATAAGAAGAAGGTCAACCGAAAGAATAAATAATTGAGGTAACGGAGATTGCAAACTGCATACTTGTGTCGTTAGGAGCTGATGTTACTACGTAGGCGCCAGAGTTAGTTTCTCCTTTTATGGCTTTGGAACCTGTAGATCGATATATGCAGCAAGAATTTTTAAGAATTTAAAGATAGTTTATATATTATTTTTAGTTTCTTTTTAATATTACATACAAAACATAGTATCTTCGATGGATGCTCTGGTTTTTTATTAGTAATTCTTCGAATCTTTATCAAAATTTACCAAAAAGTAATGACGTGGACGTATTTGAGTAACTGAGGCTATCAGCGTAATAGTAGCAAATAATACCCACATTAATTTTTACTTTTTTTTACGGTTGACTGAGGTGGTCAGTCAACCGTAACTATGGGACCTGTAAATGCCCGAAACGTTGGTTTGTTTGAAAAAACAAATATACGTCATTATTACATACTATCTATTTATTCTTTGATATCATCATCAAAACTTACGAAATCAATCACATTTCATACTTTAATTACCCTAACGTATTTCGTGTAGGTTTCATTTAGGGCCTGCGCAACCCTTCATTATTGCGACTATTAATTGATTTAATACGATCTCACAAGCTGAAATCGATACCGTCACTAAACGAAAACATCAATTTTTGAGAAATGGGCATTAAAGTTTATGAAATTAAGTTTAAATTTGAAGAAGCGTGAGTTTCGTTTAGTGACGGTCTCATTTTTAACGTGCGATATAATAAGTCCATTAATAATTATGTTCGATGAACAAATCACTCATTTGCGTATATTTCGTCGCATCTTTATGAGAATGTAATAAAAAGTAATAAATAACGTGGACGTGTTTCGAGTAACTTGCTTTATAGTTGTTTCGATTAAAAATAGTTTTAATGATTTGATACTCCTACATGAAATACGACGAATACCTACGAATTACAAGCGGGTTAACGGTCGTACCGGTCAGTACCGATTCATCATGGTAAATACATTGACGATTTTTTATTAGAGTTTTTTATTTATATTATCTTTGTAGCGCTTAACTTTAAAGTTGGCTTCACAAACTGGACTCTCAATTACATAAAAAGCATTCCGTATTTCATTCACAAATTATATGTTGAAACAACTGTTAAAATTGGTCATTCACTCGGAAAGACAACAATAAAAAATTTCGTTTTGCACACGAAAAAAACATATTTTTTGTTCGGAGTTCGGAGGAATACTTCATCACAAACCCGAATTATCAATATAGCTCGAAAGAAGGCCAAAGTTGAATTGGGACTCGGCTGGTCATGCCAGCAAGCGTGAGTTATGGAGTAAGACAACCACGGAGTGAAAGCCCCACATCTCAAAACGGAAACTCGGAAACGATCAACGATGCAATGGCGGTCTAATTTGCAACTTCTTATTTAAAAAAGAAACTGGTCAGGTTCAGCTCAAATCTGGGACCAATAGAAAAAGAGGGGGGAGGCCATTGCACTGCAATGGGACGGATACATCAGACTTATAATAACAAGGCCATTGTTACAACGCGACATCGCACATGTGGCCCTGCCACATAAAGACACGTGGACAAGACGACGAACACGTTGTCGCATGACGACACAGTGTACGAGTGTATTCCAGACTCGGCCCCCAGAAACAAGTACATTAATACGTTTTAACGACATGCGTTAGCTTACTTTCGACATAAATAATAAATATGAAGCCCTAAATAGGACAAATGATATTGACATGTTCAGTAACACAGATTCAAAATTTCTAACATCCGCTGGTTACTATTTGGAAACGGTCACCGCTCTATGGTTCAAATTCCGCAGCTTACATTTATCGGTGATCGACTAACTTTTTTATGACTTTAACTTACATGTTTAGCTGTAAGTACTGTGAGTGTAAGTTCTACAAAATAAATAAATTTAATCAATTTTCTGGCCATCTGACTCAAAATTTCTAACATCCGCTGGTTACTATTTGGAGACGGTCACTGCCCAAAGCTCTGTTGTCCAAATTCCGCAACTTACTTTTGGTCGGTGATTGACTCAACTTTTATATAACTTACATGTTTAGCCGTGGGTACTGTAAGTGTAAGTTGTACAAAATAAATAAATAAATTTAACCAATTTTGTGGCCAATGAAGCGAGATTGATTAATTGATGACGAAAAATAAATTTTTCTTTCAAATAATAATGTGTAAATAACAGTGCGGTATGTTCGTAGAATTATACACAAATTCAAAAATATAAAATAGACTAACTAAGGGACTTCTTACTTCTTGTCTTTTTGTTGAAAGCATAAATTTCAGAAATGGCAACTATAAAACCCGTCAGCAATGGATTTCTAAGATAATGACAATTCCAGCTTACGACGACCTCCAATACAATACAGTGACCTTTGCTAGACCGGTCGTACACTTTCACTGTATAGACCGACATGCACGATGCGCACACCGCCACGTCCGTAGTTATTTTAGCTAGATTTTACTTAATAGAATATTAGTTATAGACATATATGTACGTATAAAACTTTATCTATATTAATATTGAGCTGTGAAATTATACTGACTGCAATACGATATTACTAGCTAGTGAGTACAAGGCACAGACATATATTTAGATAGACGCCGCAAGTACAGCAATTTGTATGAAAACCGAGCGTGCGACATTTTCAGTGTTGCCGTTGTAGATAATTGAAAGTCCCTAGACGGTCAGAGATTTTCCGCTAGATTTAGGTAAAAATAATTTCCTTAAATCCACTAGATGTCTCTAGACATGGCGGTACTTCCATGCTCATTTGAAAATCGAATTTGATTCACAAACAGTAAATAAAATTGCAAATAATTACGGCAATGTGAACCAAAAAGCACTTATTTTAATTTAGTTTTGAACACAACAAACAAGAAATAATTATATTCATCTCATTCTGTGAGTGAAAAAATTTAAATCAATAGGTTTTTGTCTTCCTCATTCCTAATCGCAACGAGCGAGAAAGGCATCAAACGAACGAATGGATGTTGAGAGTTTGTTTATTACAGAAAATTACCGTTCAGTCCGATTCTATGTCAGTGTTACCAGCGTTAGACTAGAAAATTGGCCGAATATTACTAATTTACTCTATTTAATTGACAGGTTATAATTTTTGTTCCTGAACAGAGCCCAGCGGTCAAAAAGACGCTAGAAGTAGCTAAATATTTTGTAATTTATATTTTTTAATAAGAATTTTTACGCGATAAAAATTCATAAAATCCCCTAGATGTAGCGACAAAGATGCTAGAACGGCAACACTGCACATTTTATGTATCCACCATGACGTCACAAGAACTCTTTAGTGACGGGAAACCTCCTTCCGCGCTAAATCGATTGACTGAACAGAATACAAGTAGTCGTGAAATATTAATATAGTAGAAAAATACCAAAACAAGATAGTTATGTCCTTTATTAAAAATTGTTTTTCTAAAAAACTTGATTACTTAACAATTTAAACTTTAGTTTTTAAACAACTTCAAATATTAAAATTATTGTCCTGGAAATAATATAAGCTTATTATATAACTGTCCTTTTTGTAATAGAAGATCATATCGATTGACTTAAATAATGAAAACTCACGGCTATATATGAACTTGCGACTGTCTTAATTAATTTTACTAGATGGTTTTCTGTTGGTAATTGATCAAATTGATGAATGGCAAGACAAATGAAAATGTTACTACTGACAAAATATGGTAAAATCTTATTAATCAGATAAGGTTAACTTAATGGTGGCCTCGTGTGAAATTTATGTTATTTGTTTATTATTTCTCGGATTCCTAACTCTGCTACTCTGCATATTTGGATAGCATCTTAGGTGGGATAAACTATACCACCTTCGTTCTCGAAAGCAACGAACTTATACGTATGACCAACTCCAGGTTTTTGTAAAGACAGCGCACTGTTAATTCTTTGCATTATATATATTTTTTGTATCACTCGTACTACGCATCCCGGGATGTATGTAATTATTTGTTCACTATATTCGGACATTCGAGGCAACGTGCTGCAAAAATTATCGAAATTAAAGATACTACTGGTAATAGATACTAAAAAACTGAAAAAACAACAAAACGTTACTAAACGTGATAACATAAGAGTTCCAGAATATTTTTATAATATTGCTAAGGGCATAATAATTTTCGTCCCTTTGTTTTCAAAATCGATCAAAATCGAGAACAGTGTTGCCTAACGTATAACATCACTAAATATTAAATTTGGCCAAAGAAATGTACAAGCGGCCGTACCACGGAAACTTGCATTATACAAAAGTGCGTTCGTTCGATATTCATGGCGTATTAACAAATGATCACAAATATATCGCACCAAGTAAAAGCCGCAATGTATTACAAATCATGAGGCATACACTGGGTTGCATATTTGTTTTCTCGAAATTCATTCAAAACCAAAATAATTGTTTTTAAAATAAATTAAGCATCTTCTGATTACCAAATAACTTGCCCATGAAGGAAACGTCCTTATTTACCCGTTTACCCACAGTTATGGTGCTTTTGCAGTTTATAATGGCACAATTATGCATTTTTCGCGTTGTCGACTGGTGTATATCTACGATAACGGTCGAGCGCGAACTGAAGTGTAGCAGCGGCAAGTAAGTGAATTTCACTTAGTTTGGGCACGCGAAGTACGTACACTTGCGGCGCCTACCTATATATATGTCTGTGGTACAAGGCTTTTTTTAAAGGTACTTAGAATATCAAGCCGTATACAATTCCGGACATATAATTGGAATTACCTTGCATTTTTATTTTTCACGGCTAGAATACAAAAATATTGTTAAGTTTTCCCAGGTTTTATAAATTTGAATTTTCAATAAATACATACGAAAATTAAGTAATTTAATTAGTGTAGTTTTTGACCAATTAAACAATTTTTTAAGCATAGGACATTTAACAGTACCAATGGAAGGTGGCTCGAATTACGTGTCTGGGACTGTATTACACTTCGAGCTTAAGGAAAAGACAATCGACTTTGGTTTTGGTTTTTAACCGACTTCAACAAAAAGAAGGAGGAGGGTCTCAATTCGACTGTATTTTTTTTTTATGTGTATGTTTCGCGATCACTCCGACATTTGTGAAAGGATTTCGATGATTCTCTTTGTTAGTAGTGGTTTTTGATGAAAATATTCCACTCTAAGGGTGAATCCGGTTTCCGGTAACCGATTTCAATAAAACTTGGCAAATAGATGCAACGAACACAGCAAAAGCGGATAAGCAAACTTTTGCGATCTTTTTTTATATAAATAAGTTATCTGTTCTAACAACTTTAGACGAGACTGAAGACTATTAAAATGACCGAACCACAATACCTATACATGTTATATTCGGAACAATGGGTGACAACTATAACTTATGCATCGACTTCAATCTATAAAGAGATTCAAAAGATTTCGGCTTGAATGAGCCTTTGATACATTAACTAAAACTCCAGCAGCTTATGGTGAGCTCTATAATGGTGCATCAACACTGGGTCATCTGCTGACCTACGGCAGACTAGTCTTTTATAATAAAAAAAATCTATAATTATGTAAAACGTCGTCTCTCATACCAGTTTGACATATTGTCGTTAATTTCTCAAGTGTTTGATCAACTTGCAACGAAAACAGCGCTCTACAAATAGAAGGTAGCCGATTATGGCCGGTGTGTAACATTTACGGTTGTAATTTGGTGTGAAAAATTATCGGGAAAAATTGCATGTAAAGTAAGAAAAAAGCGACGAAAGGTAACTAACACCATTAAGTAATACAATAATCCCTTTTAAGTAATACAGGTTACCAAACCTGTATTAACGTAAGCCGATAACTATCTCGGTGTATAATTGATCGACAGGAAGGTAGCAAGGACTTGCAATTGACACAGAAAGTTTTTATCTGTATGATAGGAAATTTATGTGATTTCCCGTCATTGACTTACAAATAAATGGACGACGGGTCTAATACAAAAACCACGAAAAAAATGTCCCAAGTCAACCTATATAAACGTAGTGACATGTAAAGGAATATGAAAAAGCTAAAACGTTGAATTTAAATTGTAATGTCATCGCAGTACTGTCTAATTTTGCTTGCTTCGCTGTCAGTCGAGCAAACGAAGACTAAAGCGTGAATGACGCTCTGTATACGATTTTAACGCCCTATAAGTTCAGACACTTTTTAGCGCGGACCTGACGTCCATATAATTGTAAGTCAATGTTTCCCGTCATAACTCAGTGGTTTCAAAGGTAAGCGTGCATAAAGGCTTTGTGCAACGTAAGAACATTGATTGCTATGTAGCTCTAAGTCAATGTTGTCACAGGGTGCATGAAATTAAAGTTCCCGGAACTTCATAACACAAAGTTCCTATCTACAAGAATATCCTGTTTTTCTTGCCACAACAATGAATGATTACTAAATACATTAATGCTTAAGTTAATTGACTCACTAATTAGTTATTAGTTTACAGTTCGGATGTTTCAAAACCTGATCAGACAATTATTTCTCCATAATTACTCGTAAAAAAACTGACTTGGCAACTTCACTCTGATAACGGCTATCCGCACTGTAATGTGTTACTCTAGATAGTAACCATCCGCATGGTGCCGCTAAACGAGGCCTATGTACCAATGTTTTTAGTAACTTTATTATATCATATTGGCTACTTTATTTCTCGATATGTGTCATTCATGTATTGATCGTGAAATCAAATACTGTCGCAACTCAAAATTGTGGAATTGGGAAAAAACGATTTGAAAATTTAAAAAATATATACTGAATGGCACTTATTGTAAAAATAGTCTATTACTATTTTTATTTATACATAATACACACATCAAAATTATTGTCTAGGGATCAAGCACGTTTTTGGGCATGAGGATTTTTAATTATTTTTTTTTTAAGCTGATGGATTTTTCGGTCATATCCGATAATTTGCATTTGAAAATGAAATTGACCATCCATTAGTGTTTAAAAAAAAATTAAAAATCCCTATTTTCAGAAATTAGCAAAAACGTGCAATGCATAAAGGGATCAATCCCTATACACTTTTCAATCAGTAATTTTCTGAACTTTGAAATAGTATTTTCTCAATTTCACAATTTTAAGTTACGACAGTATTTGGTTTCACGTGGGATATATCATTAGCAATCATAAAGTATCATCAACGAAAAAATGGACACCTTTTTATATTACAAAAACTTGAGACAAGTTGAATGCAGGACTAGGTATTACTACGACAAGTTCCATTTGTTTCTTTTCGTTGTTATAATAAAGTATAATTGTTATTGTTTTGTAACTGACCTTGGACAGGAAGAGCAGCAGATGGTACTTGATCTGTCCACCGAAGATTTTGGAGGCGGTCTCGTGCGAGAACTCGACGATGTAAGGCATGCTGTTGACGAATACCCACTTCTTGATGGAGTCCTCATCGATCTCTTTAGCCTCATATTTCACAAGCGGATCCTCGAACTGTTGGCAAATTTGGGAGTTATTCTTCGATACTTATAAGCTATCTCAATTTCGTACAATACGTGTATTGCATGGTAAGCGACCAGAGATAGGCAGTGGGTTAAAAGCCAACCAACCCGTCCGGGTCTTAACCCATTTCTGCTCAAAATCCATTCTTAGGTATTACAAAATTTTGATGAAAAAAGAATCTTTTTTAGTCGAAAAACGACAACTTCATACAATACCCGCCTTGCAATCCTGTGGCCTCTCACTTACTACTAGGGATGAATCAGAATCATTAATGGGTTTTAACCCGATTAAAACCCAGGCGCTCAACCAACTCTGTAAACGACTATTTACATTCACACGAACCCCTCGCAGGATGTGTGCTGCGAATTAAGATAATTTGCCTCACAAACTAAAGCGACTTTTCATATTTAAGCATTTGTTTGGTCAAAGCTTTACTGCAAAACATGTGTAATCGTATCAATTCCTATTACAAGCTATGGTACATTTAGTTAATTTCGAAGTATTAGGTAACTTGCAATATTATTATGCAATTTAAAAAAGTTAATATTTTCCTAACTTTGGTTATAGACGGTCCTAAAATGTGGATAAAAATATCTACAAAATATAATAAGACTAAACAATAAATAACTTTGGAGTGTACACATCGGTACTAAAGACCGGTTGACCTTGGATAAGTTTAATGTCATCACAAAGGTGCGTGTTTAATAAAAAAAATGACATCTTTAGTTCTATTATCTTGCTTCTGTTGCAACTAAGGTGTTCGTATTTACGACCTGAGCGGCGTCCTGGTTTGCATAGTAAGCGCTAGATGAAGAGGTTCACAGTACGTTTCTCGGTAGTATCCATTTAAGGAAATTAACTTTTCTAAATTGGTTCATGTTTGGCTGTTCTGAGTAGTGCCCATATTACAGTGAATTTTATAATTTGAGACCACCTGCGGCTTGATTTTGATTGCCTCTCCCGATCGGAAAGTGCGTCTCTTCCGAGTCGAGGCGCATATTTGCGGTTCACAACTAGCCGATCGGAAACTTTTGACATTTCGAATCGGAACAATAGTTGATTTAACTCATAAATTAGAAATATAAAGTAGGAATCAGGGGGTCTACTCTCGATCTCCGTCCGACATCCGTCCGAAACAATTACTGCCAAATAAACAATACTTGAAAAGACGCGTGATATTAATGAAGCTTCATACTTGATACTTGTCTTTTAATTTTGTCGAATATTACTTATTTGACAGTAATTGTACCGATTTGAATCAAAATCAGTCTGCAGGTTATAGGCCTGGAGTGGTTCGTTGTTAGGATGATTCTTATTATCAATTATTATATTACATACGTCAAATTACATAATATACGAGATGCGACATTGGTAATATTAAAAAAATTTAATATTTAAAGAATCTTGTTCAGCAAGACTACACTTTTAAATAATATTTTTAAGTACTTACATAATTATAATAAACCAGCTTGCAACGTTACGACTGATTTGACGAGAGGCTCAACCATGTGTGCGCTTGCATATAAGAATGCCAAAGGATCCCATGCCCTGCCAATCGCTGGGGCTAAGTGTCACTTAGTCTCTTTTTCAGCGGTTGAATATGATTTTGTACAAAAAATAGAGTTTCGTCTCTACATTACATTCAGAGCTGTTTATGTACTTTTAAGTTGGGAATAATGCCGTGTATGTTTAAAACAAAGAACATTGGTCGTTCTTTGTGTAACCAAACTCCAAAAAATGTGTAGTCTGATGTGCCGTTGTCCGTACATAACAGGCAAATGTTTCAAAAGTAAGGATTATTCAGTAAAATATGCCAGACAACCACACTTATTGCCTGGTCACAAACGAGGGAACTTAACGCACAAACTATCACACACTCATAGCACGCACTAGAAGAGAAACCCTGTAGCGCGGTTGTCATGGACACACACATAGGCCACCACAAATTACACCCAAAGTCATGAGAGAAATAGAATCCAAATCGAGACCTCTGCGTGGCAGACCATAAATGCTGGTCCCCAGTTACTATTACTTAATTTCCTATACTCTCGAGTACCAGAGCAACAGAATAAATTCATTCTGGGGTACATTTCACATGAATGTAAAGTTATGCACATTGAAGTAATACATTATACATCAGACTCTAAAATGTAGCATTTGCAATTACCATTCGGTTTTCTTCAGGTTTTATTACATACGCGACGTCACGGTTTCAAGTCAGTTCCATTAAAAAAAAAGATAAAACTTTAAACACGTATCTAATTAAAAAATTTAAACAAGTTTTACACTTATCTATTGTAAGGGCAATACACTGCTGTCTAACAAATGGCAATTAGTAGGAACACTTTTTTTTTAAGTTTACTCTTATCTATGGCCAATTGAGATAGACATTGTCATTGTGTATTACTGAGTGTTATAAAGTCCATGATGGCCAGTTGCAACCTCTCTTCTTAGAAGACCATTAATGACAAGTTTATGCGGTAACCTTAAGACAAACTGCATAAAGACTACTTGCAACTACTGAATATTAATTTATCAGATGTGACAATTAACAGTTTCAGTGTCTTAGTATTTATCCCTATTTATTATATTGTATAAAATGAAAAGCAAATATAAATTTTTCACAAAAACAGTTCAAAAATTATACAAACAGTTTTAATTGGTTGGGTAAATTCACTGCAAATACATGTTTTCAGGAAAAACATACGAAACTTTAGTTAATGTATATGTATGTATATGTTAATAATGTAACAGCATAATTTTACCTTATAAGTAAACAAGTAAGGTAAATTTTTGAATGCTGTAGTGAAATTACATTAAAATAATATAGGTTATCAATGCAACTGACAACTTCAACAAAACTCGATAAGCTCCATCGTTAGAGTGTGAAATACTTAATAATAATACTTGAGTATTAAAAAGGGGAATAGCATGTAACACATCCATTTAAGTAAGCAAACGAAAAACACAATAATTCCTCTTATTACTGTACAATACAAGTGATATACTTTTAACATAAAATTGAAAATTTATTATGTGTGCAGATAAGATCAAAGTTTTTGCTTTTAAAAATGATAAAAGTCCTTTGGTGTCTCTAAGTGTGGAGTTTTCCATCTGCCTAATAACAAAAATGATGCACAGAAAATATGAATGGTCAAGTTACTTACGTTTTTAAAGAGCACCAGGTCATTAGCCTGAACTTCTAGCTCCTTGATAACCTCCTCAGAACTGACAATAGCAAACACCTGGTCATCCACCTGCTCTGCGACATTCAAGAAGCTCTTGGCCTTGTCTGTGGTTTGGTCTGGGAAGAAACCAAAGACAACAACATTGTTGGCAGAGATCAATTCCTTGGCTTGTTCAGTTGAAGCCACTACGATCGCTGGTGGACCGGTCTTCTTCTTTAACCAGGCAACAATGTCGTCAGCTTGGCGTCCACCTGTAGGAAATATAACATTTTTCACTAAGAGAATCATCAATGGTGTCTGTGACAGTACCTAGAGTTACGTGTGAGTTTCTAGCGAACTAGAGCAACTATCCTAATTTGAGACTATGGCAACCACCACACAATCCTGTGTTAAAGTTCTTTATACAGGATATTATTCAATTAATATAATCAATTGAGAAGCATCAGAACCAAAATTGTTAAGTCACTTTTGACTAGTTCTTGTTATTTAATGCCAAGTGGTAGTTTTTGCGCGTTTCTACAAATATTTTATCCAATCTATTCAGATTTACGAGGATAAAAAAAATTTTTGTGGTTGCTACTCCGCAACCACTAAATCCGCTTTCATAATATGTTTGAAATGCACAAATCAGAATACAACCTGACAAAACCATTCAATGATTTGTTTGTTTGTAAAGTGTAAGAACTACCTATTTAAATTAGATGTGCCATATTAAATGCTTAATTAAATATGACTCAAATAAAACTGTTATCAGTCACTTTAATTCTTAATTGGTCAAGTGTAATGACTTAATTACATGAGTGACATCACATCTAGAATGTGTTATGAAACTCGTCTTTAAAAATGACAGCTGTAATGGACAGATACTTGGACAGATGGTCAGAAAAGTATGCACATTATTTAATATAGGTATATTTAAAATTCTAAATAAAATTTTAGATAATTGTACTACACAGTCTTGTACACATTTTAGCAGGTGTATCTAATATGTTTAATATAGCATGAAAAAGTTTATAAAATACAGTAATGAAATCTCATAAGAGTTAATAACAAAAGTACCACAGCCAATCACTGTTGATAACATTCATGAATTACATTTTTCACACTTAAAATAAGCTTGAAATGAGTAGGTACGGACAATGGCACACCAGGTTGTCTACACTCAATCTCCGTCCGACATCCGTCCGAAACAATTACTGTCAATTAAGTAATATTCGACAAAATTAAAAGACAAGTATCAAGTATGAAGCTTCATTCGCATCACGCGTCTTTTCATTTCGTCAAGTATTGCTTATTTAGCAGTAATGGTTTCGGACGGATTTCAAACAGAGATCAAGAGTAGACCCCCTGACTACACATCTTTGTTCGAAAACAGAACAAGATACGTCAATGTGGTAGCTTGATGTGCTGGCGTGTGTACACTAATATAAATCTTATAGAAAATAGGTAAGTACACAAGACTTTCAACAATACTATTGAGATTAAAGAAGAAAAATGATGAAAAAACTAGTCTTTCAAATATTTTTTAAAATTGATGAAAGAATGTATGGTAAGTGATCTTACCTGTGTAGTCAACAGGGTTTCCATTCTTGAAGAACTTGAGAGTAGGGTATCCTCGAACACCATAGTTTTCAGCCAATTCTTGCTCTTGAGTGGCATCAACCTTGGCCAATTTGATGGCAGACCCTTCTTCGAGTAACTTGCTGGCAGCCTTCGCGTACTCCGGCGCCAGAGACTTACAGTGGCCGCACCATGGCGCGTCTACACAAAGACAATAATTTACATCATGCTATATAATTTGAGAAGAAAATTGTGCTGACGTACTAACATGTGCACGACACCGGCAAGTATCACTTCAGACACGCATTACACGATTTCGCTTACTTCTCCCTAAGACGAAAGCCGGCAACGTAATGACGTGTCATTACCCTTGCAAGGAAAACTAAATGAATAAACTAACCCTTATAAAGTCATGCGCTGATAATCTAAACAAGAAACAATAAAAAGTAGTGGTGTAAACTTACAGAATTCCACTAATATGTAGCTTGTAGTCGATATAACACTGTCAAAGTTGGATTTGCTGAGAACCAGTACGTCGTCTTCAGTAGGCACTTCGTCTCCGAGTGCGGAGCCCAAAAGGGCTATCGCTACGGTCAATAGTAATACACGCATTTTGAAATAGCCTGACTTGGAGAAGGCTTACTCGGAAGACGTATCCCTACAAAATGCCGAAAAACGCCACTTCATTCACCAACACTCTGTCTCACTTGACGTGGCAGCGTCGAACGTGTGTTGGGCAGTGATTGGTTAAATTTGTTTTTTTTTACGCCTCCGTTCACAAAATATCGGTTTGCTCACAACAAAACAAATATTTTTTACATTATTATCAAAGACATTATAATTATAATAAATCTAATGAGTACATAATAAATCACTATTTTAATATATTGCAGATTTATGAATTTAATAAGATCAAAATTTATAAATACCATACAATTATATACCTTCTATACAAATATTTTCATTAATTTTATGTTCGGATATTTACCGTAACACGCATGTCTCGTATTTTATTTTCAACGATATCGTAATCGCAAAAAAAAGAGATGGCGGATTTTAGTAGTTACATTTTTTACACGAATTAATTTTTAGTTTATGTATGTATATTACGTTGTGCGTTTCTTGATTATTTGTTACCAAGCTGGTGGATCTGAAGCCAATGCTTTATAAATAAATAAATGAATAATAATCATTATCGCAAAATCGTATACGAATGGTTGTCAAAATTGTCAACAAGCAGCTGATTACTCTTCGAATGTCAAAATGATTCGAAGGAATATTTACAGTGGCAGAATTGAAATGATTATTATGGTGCTAATATTTTAAGAAATAGCTTGAATTTCAAGTGTGAAGTTCTTCGCTAGATTAAATGTACATCACAGGCATGATTAGTGAAAAATGAGGTAATTTTCAGTCATAATTTATGTTTTAAAAATGTTCTAGCATTAGAAAACGCGACAATAAATTCCAGGCATTATATTTTCCAATGTCAGCCGCCCGTTATCTAAAAGATGTATTCTGAATTGTCTTATGGACAATTAATGGGCGTAGCGATTGCAATTAGCAATAAGGTAAGTATTTAATCGTTCAACGATATCTATGTACTTAAAGCAACAACAACACTTTAAACATTATCGTGTCAATATATCTATATTATCGTCACATAGCAACAAGGTCCAGGGACAGTATTTAGTTATGTTAAAAAACTAATTTGTTATTCATAATTGTCTTGTGAATCTCAGTCTTGAATTTTCAGTCTATAGAAACATAACTAAAATGACATTTATATAAGTACACAGCCTTGGATACAATATAACTTACCAGAAATGTTTCTGAATGAGCATTGGCGCAATAGTAAATAACACTGGCACTGAAACCATACTAATGGGATTTATTTTAGAACTAATAAAAATTGGAACTTGTCCAATTTTTCTTATAAAGAATTTCTTCTCTTCCTACTATTACAGCACATAAGACTGTCTTCAGTTCCATAAAATAAAGATAAAACGTTGTGGTACGTTGAAAAAAGCTTTAAAACTCAAATTATAATAATTTAACATTGCATTAATATTTCATTCAATGTGTTCAACATGTAATAAAGCCTGATGTTAAATTAGTAGTGCCAAAAAGTGTTGTGGCATTTGCCATTTTCCCTTACAATTACTATTGTATTATTTGTAAAGCTAATTGCTCAGGCTGAGCAATATGGCTTTTTTTTATTAGTGAAAATTATTATAATATTTATTTTTAGATGCCGGAACTAACAGTCACTTCTGAGATATATGAAGAATATGATTATAGGAGTAAAGTACCACCAAGTATTGAAGGAAGTAAGTAAAATAATAATAACATTTTTTCATTAATTATAATATTTTTACACCCAGCTTGTTGTCCTTGTAATGTCTATTTGGGTATTCCTTTGTTCACACTCTCTGAAGTATTACTATTATTATAACTTCATGCAATTCACTATTGCATGCAGAAACTGAAATTTTGTTTCATAGTACTTGTTATTACTAGTCAAATGTTATGTAAGAAAAATGGTCTCAAATTAAAAAATATATTATTCTGTTATTGTGTTACAGATGTGATCTCAGAATTTCCATTTTTACTGCCAAAACCAGGAAGCAAAGCAAAATTTGACGAAGATAACGATTTGGATATGGAAAGACCACAGAAAGAAGTTATAAGGATTGGTGAGTATTCATGGATTTCTAGAGGTCTAAAACACGTGCCTCAATATGAAAATAGTTTTAAACACTACGTGATTATTTTAACCAGTGGAAAGCGTGTTCCCATTTCATAATAAAATTGAAGATTATTCTAAATAAACTTAAAATATAAACTGATTTATTTGTGTTGGGCAATGATTTTATTTGTAGTTAGGTCACTATCCTTAAAAGCAGAGAAGATTATAACTTTAAGGACAATGAAAATGGAGACATGAATAGATTTTTGGGGTAAAAGAAATGAAAGGATTTTTTCCTTCTTGACTTTTCCATTATGCAATCCTGTTTTTTATAATATGATTACAGTGGCAGTGTTGCCAAGTACACTAAAAAAAAGTTTCAAAGTTGCTAAAAATGTATCACTCGAAAATCGACACTTACGATACAATGAGTATCGTAAGTATAATTTCAATTTAAATAGACACCAAAAAAATGCAATTTTTTTGGCTATATAGAAATAGAATGTCGCTTTTGAAGTAAAAATGTCGCTTAATCTAGTGACAAAGTCGCTAAGTTGGCAATTAGAACTTCTATAATGAAATTTTATGTAGTTATCTCCATTTTTCGGCAGTGTAATATCTGTAATGTCTATAAAACATGACAAACGTTTTATTTTTCTGTGGATGCAATGTGCAAAATCGCAACTTGGCGTTTAATAATTGATAAAGTGTTAAGTAATTTATGAAAAAAGCGGTGGTCTTTAGTTAACAATATACATAAAACGCTCCAGGTTTTGCTTTGATAACCTTGCATTTTTTGGAAGCCTAATGCTATTTATTCAACACAAACTGGTGCCATCCTGGTACTGGTTGACGTAGGGTAGGGGATTATGAGAAACTTCCAATATTGTTTCAGAACATAGCGCTAAAACGAAAATAGCACTAGTAGGTTTACAAGTATGGCGCGGGGCGTTCCTACTCGGCGACTTGCTCATTCATCTCGGTTTGCAAGGAGAACTGCAGAACAAAATTGTTATGGAGTTGGGAGCTGGAACTGGACTAACGAGTTTTGTTGCTTCTATTTATGCTAAGAAGGTTATTTGTACAGGTAAAAATGTAACATAGTTCAAGTTCACTAAGAATGACGTACAAATATATTAAGTAAAAGTTAAAACAAAACGTTGTTACAACGGCTTAGGGCCCCTGTACTGACGCGTAATCCTTAGTATAGTCATGGACTTGTACCAGTAACTCAAGTAGACTGCTAATCTCCATGTTACAGATCGTAACTCTGGAAAAGGTCAAAATTCTCTTATATCTAGATGGCGCTGATCGACAGCCCGTAAGTAGTTTACGTTATGTAAATTGCGGTTGATATCAATTAATTCCTCTTTGATATGAAATATGTGGTCTGGTTTTTCCTTGTAATATTATTGACATATTTGTGACGGTGTGACCTTACATCGTCATCCCACCTTTTTGTATCGCTTCTCTTCATTCGTATCGTATCGTTTCTTTCTTCTACTAATATTTAAATTCAAAATTTTGAATTGTTCCATTTTACCTCGCATTCTAATTTTGTTTCTTTCCATCGTCACTCTCTACCCGATCGCGGTAGCGAACATATCTCTACTTATCTTTTTGAACCGTTTACTAGCTATATTTATACAGTGTACATTTTAAAGATTATACTATATTTAGGAAATGAAACTATTTTTCCGGCTTTAAATCGCGTGTATTTTGCTTTTTTTTTTTAAAAAAAAACTCATATTCGCGATTAAATCCGGAATAGTTTCATTTCCTCGGTGTAACAATCGCGAAAACATAAGAACTCGATATGTAATATATTTGTTAAAACCAAATAAATACCTATAAACTGGACTTTCAACGTTTGAATTGCTAAACTTACGAAGTAAGATGTATGGAGGCTGCTACTACGTTCCATCCAACAGGACCTAACGCCACCAGCACCAGCTACGCTTCTACACATTGATTCTCTTCTCTTCTTCCTGTCCTTATCCCACGCTAGGTGGGGTCGGCACATGTATTTTTCTTGCACTCTCCCCTATCAGGTAGATGACGCTAATCCTAAACGAAATAAAAGAATAGCTGCAGTGTTCATAAAAATGTAGGCAATAAGCGCCATCTAGTTGATTTGTTTGTTTTCACTAGAAATTAGAGTAGTTTTGATAAATTGCAGCTCGTCAATGTAAAACAAATTTGTTACAAAAATACTGCGCGGTTAGTGGGCGCTTGTGCGCTTTTTTTCATAAAAATTGTATGTGACGTGTACTGCCGTAACCAGTAAAACAGGAAAGGTAAAGTAATTTTTTTTTATTTCATTTCCTTAAATATTATTTGGTACTCGTCGCGACATCTGGTGTACCAATAGGTACTAAATACTCGACTACGCTTTCTTGTATCGCGCTTAGTAGTCTCTTGAGTTATTGATCCATAGTTGATTTACACTTTAACACAATACGAAAAGTATATATTTATCATGTTTTCATCGTGTTCAAAGTAAACATGTGGTCAATTTATTGTACTTCGCAGATTTAAAATTAAATATTGAACATCAAGAAAAAATCGTACGATCAGTCAGGATTCAAATCTATATCTGTTCTCCTTCTGATATCCAGTCGAAACAAATACTGTCAAATAAGTAATATACTCTACCAAATTAAAAGACAAGCTTCATTCGCATCATGCGTCTCTTAATTGGGTCGATTATTACAGTAATTGCATCGGACGAATGTGGGACGAAAAACGAGATTACAGGGGACCTGTAACAAACACTTCGAGAACTTCGTAAGGTCTGCTGATTCAATCTGTGGGCAATGTGGCCCTAGTTAGGCATACAGATTCAGAGTCAGATTGAAAGAATTTTTCTTTGTGCTCAATCTTTGTATTATAACAAACTAGCGAAGAAATTTCACAAAAATAAATATCATTGTAATGAAACATCATAATTTATTAATTACAATCAATATTATATATATGTACTTCGGGTTATTCTCTATTTTTCCTCTTCACATTTTATACAAAACATAATATATGGGCGAGAAGGAAGTCCTGGGTTCAAGTCCCGGTAGGACCAATTCGAAAAACCAACTATCCTAATTTGGCTATGGTCTAGTGTTTTGGGTAGTGTTTTTATATATAATTACTCTAGTTAAGTACTTAGAGTACAGGGAATTTCCTAGTTTGAGACACAGTAATGAATGTGGTTGTCTAGCTAAAAAATATGCTCTTTCAATTTTTCATTCAATAATAATTTTGCTCAAAGTCATATATTGTGCTTAATTGATTATATTTTTATTGATTGATTGATTACGTCATATCAGTCATTTTATTTAAAAACAAATTATTTCTTACAGATATTGACTTAGGAGGCATTCTCGCTTTAATAAAATTAAACGCGCAATACAATGCAAAACTGATAAAGGCACAATTTAAAATTATGCAATTGGACTTCAAAGAGACATGGAATAAAGAACTTTCTAACGAGATTGAGCAAACTGACGTATTTATTGCTGCAGATGGTGAGCAAAAAAATCACGAAACTTGAACATATTTTCTAAATCAGTTGTCTGTAGTAAGAAACTTTATTTTTCAGTAATATACGACGATGACGTCACTGCAGCATTCATATCGACTATACAGAAAATACTGAACACCAAACCTCCTAAAACGCTGTATGTTGTACTGGAGAAGCGATACGTATTCACTATAGAACATCTCGATAATGTAGCACCATGTTATGAAACATTCCTCAGTCTACTAGACAAGGTGAAAACAGAAAACGCCAAAGCCACTTGGACCGTTGAACAACTACCTCTCAACTTCCCCAAATATTTCACCTACGATCGCGTTAAGGAACTTGTTTTATGGAAAATATCATCCAAACCCTTTTGAAAGACACGACTGTGATAGTAAATGTAAGGATTAAATAAAAGACAAGATAGAAGAGATGTACTATGTATTTAAATTTCTACACTCGATATTTTGAAATATACAACTTTCCAAAATATCGTATTCGATCTTCAAAATATAAACGCTAGACAAAACGCGACATATCATAATTTAACGTACAAAATAGTTGTAAAAAAATAAATTAGACATTTAAAATAAATTATCTATTGTATCTATTGTTATTGTATATGTCCAAGTTTCGAAGCGAAACTAATTCTGGTGGAGAGGCACGTATATCACTAAGGACGCCATTTATATCTAGACTTATGGTACTTATTTCTGAGTGGGCCAAAATTCGTTGTACTTCGTGAGGAAAGTTTTTCTTAGTTCAGAATTGCGGGCCTGCTGGTCCTTTTCCTTGCTGAGAGTCTCTACACTCTGTCCTACACAGCGGTCGCCAGTGAAATGGATTATCACCACCTGTGTGTTGAATGTTACATTCTTGTCTGCTTGCTTCGAGTAGTTAGTTTGAGGTCCAAACTCCATCGGGAAGGGTAGCGTCAAATGTTCTGTTAAATATATATTTAAATGATTAAACAATATGACTCGGTTTCCCTAGGTGAGAAATTTTTATGTTACTAGCGGCATTAAAGTCTACAGCCTTCATAGGGTATCGGTGAGCCTTAATACTGCCCTCGTAACGAAAAAAGGCACAACTATGCGTACTTTATACGGCAGTTGTGCCTTTTTATGCGTACTTTATACGGCAGTTGTGCCTTTTTACGTTCCGAGGGCAGAATAATAATCGTTCTATCAAGGGTACTGTCAATGCCGTTCTGGTGTGCTTCAAACTTGTCCTACAGAAATGGCAATTCATGGTTCGCGGTTTGGCTACTTGCCTAGGTAATAAATTAAAACTTAAAAAAAAACCGACCTCAAAAATTCGTGGACATCTATTTGCCAAATTTTATTGAAATCGGTTGCCGGAAAGTGCGCGAAATCTGATTCATCCCCTAGTTTGCCACCCTTACTCTAAGGTGGAATATTTTCTTCAATTTTAAAGAGACCAATACTGAGGTGTTTCTTTTCAACATAAAAAGAATCATGAAAATCGGTTCACAAATGCCGTAGTAATCACGACACACATACACACAAAAAAAACTACAGTTGAATTCACACAAAAAAAAACTACAGTTGAATTGAGAACTTTCTCTTTTTTTTGAAGTCGGTTAACAATTATGGCGCATTTACACCAGGTCGCCTTGTCGAAGACGACACAGTCGACACGCCGTTTACATCAACACCGAATCGTCTGCCACCTTCGCTTACAAAGTCCTTATCGTGTTGAGGCGCGGCCGCATTCACGATGGAAGTTGCTCAGTCGACCGTCGCTTGCCGAAGGCGACCGTGTCGCCAATAACGTTTACACCTAATCGTTTCGGTTGTCAGACGACTCAGTACTTACACTAGGAATTGCCGATAAATATTACGTAGTGAATATGCTTAATTATTAACTGAGTAATGATAAACTTGGACACGCAATTTCAAATACTTTGGTTACCTTATTTAAACGTACCTGTCTCAAATATAACAATAAAAGTGCTTTAATATATTTTTTAAATAAATCTTCAATATTATTCTAGTTAGTGAATTAATGAAAAATACAATATTATATCGATGTAAATACCTACGTAATGAACGTGTGTAATTATTAGGATTCTATTAATAGAATTAAAGATAATAAATAGATTTGCGTTAGAACTTTCGCTATGTTGCCGCTCTGACCAAGTAACATAAACGAGAAAGTGCTGGGTAACCCTGCCACTTTATTATTATTATTGTTTTTATTTATTTATTAATATATAATTTATTATCTATCAATAATTTATTATCTAGGTACTTGGCACTCTTAAATCTAAAGGGTTTGTCTGAGTGTTGCTCTACTCGTAATATTTATACACACATCTTAAACATACAGACAAAAACTTCACGCACACATTTGCGCGTGTACAGATAGCCCCTTGCTGTATGTAGTAGTAGTAGGTAAATAACTTTCGACCGTTCTATGAGGTGTGGTGGGATGTCCGGGGTGTGGTGGGATGTCCGGGGTGTGCTCGGGGCCCTGGTGTAAATGCGCCATTAATTATACAAAGGGGGAAAGCTACAGATATTATTCGAATTATTATGATAATTACTAGGTGAGGCAGGCACTAACGTGGGTTGACCTCCTCAGCGCCTTGTACTGAAGAGTCACCTGTGCACTCGGGCCCGCACCGACCATCCTTCAGAATGCCTCTCATGGTAGTTAGTTTACTTAGCGCCTTCTCGCTGCTTTTACTGTTATGCTCGTTCTTATGCTTGTCTATATTTCGCAGGAACTTTTTCATCTGCCAAGGTTTAGTAGAAACATAAAAAATGCAATAAAATGAAAAAACGATTTAATCAAACACTATTCGATGATACTAGGAAACACACTCACAGTTTTGGAAATCTTTTTAGGTGGGTCTGGATATGACATCTTGGGCTCCCCCGGGTTGCTTCCGATCACATAAAGAGTGCTTTTTGGTATATCAAAATCAGAGTACACTGAAGGCTGCCCGTCTACGGTCTCTTTTGGTCTCCCTGACATGGTTGAAGATTTGCTGTTTGTTGGTTGGTAGGTAGATTTACCAGCGCTTTCGGATTGAGTCTTAGGCATTGTTTTTTTCTTGAAACTCTTATGTTTCTTCTGAATCGGTGATTCATCCTCATTCGAGAGGCTCTCCTCGGAAGTGGAGGGGAAGACCTCGTTCAAGCTGAGGACTTCCACGTTACACTCCTCGAGAACGGTCGAGTTAGGTGGTTCTTCAACTTGACACAAGTGATCCGTTGAATGTATGCTAATGAAGGACTTCTGCCCCGAACACAAGGCTGCCTCTTCCTCCTCCCCCAAAGCGGAAGGCTTCTTACTTACTGTAACTGAAACGTTTATTGCTCTATTACGGAGTACGCAGCGACTAAACCCTTACAAATCGAGAGTACGTACCAGCGTAAGTTCGGCTCTCAGTAACGTTACAGCTTGTTATTTCTCCTACGAACAAAACATGTACTTCGTTATTTTGACACTGACTTTTTTTTCGTTTACACCAAAGCGAGCGAAACAGTTAGTTACCTTCATCATTTTTTTCAGCTGCCTGTAAGTCTGTCCTGCTTTTATTGGATAATTTGTGGGCATTCTTCGTCTGTGACATATTTTAACAACAAATTTCAGTATGTGAACTTTGTCAAATGGCTTTCCATTTTTCTCTTTATTGATAGCTCTCTTGACAATTCCAATTTTAACAATTTATACAAAATAGATTGCATGGCCTCGACTGTGTAAACAAAAATACTTTGACCTCTTTTTTCTGACACCTGTTCGTAATCTTGAGGGCCTTTCACGTGTATCGTTACTTCACTCTACGTTACTTCAGGATAGTTATACCTATATATACAAAAAAAAATTTAGGAAGCATAAAATTCGGGAAAGAGAATACGAAAACATCAATATTGAAAATAATCGTTATATTTGATTTAATAAGTACAAGTAATTTACTGAACTTCATTAATCAAAATTGAACAATAAAAAAAACAAAATACTAATGTGGTAATTCCGTATAAAGTAATGTATCGGGAAGACACATAAATTAATAAATGTTTAAAACTTCAGTCACACGATGAACCGCGAACCTCCAAATCAAGTCACCCAAGTTTTTATACTTTATTATTCTGTCTTAAAACCATACGACTGAACTATACGTATCATTCAAAATTATACCGCACGCAAAATCATGAACACATTGTCACCTAAACGTATGCCTATAACAGTTAAATTTATTTACGGGACGAAGTCTTTGTATGAAAACGATCGCAATATTTACTTATTATTTTATTATACACAATGGTCATCACAATACGGGCAGTCCACGAGATTAACGCCAAAACCATACAGAAGGCTTACTTTATCCGTTAAAAAGTCAATGGTTAAAACTATTTAAAACCAATGAAAGGCTTCTCATTATGTTGCACCAGCACGCTGACACGTATAAGAGTGCTTTTCCACAAGGCGTATAAGAGTGCTTTTCCACCGGCGAGGTCAGACGAGAATTGAAATCTCGCCAGCCTATTTTCTAAAAAGTTGCCATTAATAGCTATAGCGAGCTCGCGGTTGATATTAAATATGTTGACGGAAGATGAATCGGATAAAGCAATCTTTTTTTTTTAAATCGTACGTATTCCACATTCTCGCAATTTATTTTAATAGCCATTGCGACCTCGCGCGAAAAATCTTGTTTCCGTTGCAGCGTTACTCTATGTAGGCAGCAATACGGTTCAATATCACTTCAACAAATATTTCAATTGTCAACTCGCACATCCTCGTCAATCCAAACCATTTCCACCGAAGATGCGCTAGAAGAGAATTGAAATTTTACCATATAAACTTCAATCCACGTCTCGTCTAGCCTGTGGAAAAGCACCTTAATAGGTCCTCCCCCTATAAACGTTGGTTCTGAGTATTGGCCAGCATGAAGAGCATTCAATATGCAAGAATGGCATAAAACATACCTTTAATATGCCATTATTTGGTACTACAACTCGCAGTACTGCATAAATGCCACAACTCATATTCGAGAATAATTTGCTGATATATCTTGCTTGATGTTGGTGTTTTAGAGCTAGAAACTACATACTATCTCTTGCCTACCATAAATCGCGTGGTTTTGCGATGCGCCGGGTACGTCGTACGACATAGTGGCACGATGTGTGTACGATGCAACGTGCAGATACGTACTGAATAGAGCAGCGTGGCCGCTCAGTACGTTACCGCGTGAGCCGTATGAGACTCACGATTTGATGTTTGAAAAGCCCCTTAAGCTTTGGCGTCAACTTCCAAGATACCCTGTCTTCATATAAGCTCAACCTAGCGATTGTTATTGGTTTACTTATCTATGAGAACTGCATAAGTACAAAATGAGTCAACATCTGTAAGGCCATGTATTTACAGTCTTGTGAACATCCAGCGGTTACTTCAATCAGATATTAACAATACACAGAACTTCACTATACAAATTTGCTTTGGATTTTGTATCAACAATTTATTTCAGTTTAGCGCTGTACTTTATTAAAGCTGTACTTTATTTAAACTCCTAAGCTAAATCAATTTAACAGTCTAATCGTCGCATCGTAATCCAATGAGGTACCAATGTCTAATTCATTGCTAAATCTTATAATGCTAATTTTCATATCAGTACAGTATTATGTAAGTATATCGAGAAACGGTCCGACGTGCTTGAAAATCACAGTATCAAGTAAGATAATATCAAAGGTTTCATACGACAATATTGTTTGTTAAATTCTTCTTTATCGGCCCACACAGCATTCGGAACAGACTTTAAAATCTCTACACGACAATCATCTAACTCGACTATTTCATCCATTTCATGGACCACCGCTAACGCTAAAAGTATCCTAATCTAAAACGACATCAAGGGCAGTAACGAATTTATATTACTAATCACAAGACAATTTTGATTAAAATAAAATTAATAGTACATTGATATGGCGCCAATAACATTATGCAATAAAAGTGCAGATCATTAAAATTTGTTCTACGGAGGGAACTCACAAGTGACCCCAGAAGTAGGCAATCCAAGTTTGTACTCACGTCTTCCATGAGTCGAAGCGAGAGTTCGCTTTCGGCTGAACAAACGCTATACGGAGCTTTTCCGTTCCGTTATAGAGGACCGTTTACGACTCTGTATACTGCCCGACGACATCTTTCTTTTGGTTTCTCCGTTGCTCGGCCCCGGGCTCGCGGACTTGTTGAAGTTGCCCGCACTGCCCATCCTGTTGGCGTTTTGTAAATTGGAGATCTTCCTTCGCACCGAAGGTGAGGCCTCGGCGTTGTTGAGCTTGGCAGTGGCGACCTGCGGCTTCTGCTCTATAGTGACGGGCTGTTGGTACTTGCCGACGGCGTGCCAGCGCTCGCGCTGCGCGCACAGCGCCTGGCGCATCTTCTCTTTGGCCTCGGCGTTGTCCGCCAGCATTTGGTTGAGCATCTGCATCGTCTGGTACAGCGCCACAGGACTCAGCAGCCCGAAGTCGTGCAGCGAGCACATGTGCAGGATGAAGTTCCTGTAAAGGTTCTTCTCGAGCAGCTCCTTGCCCTTGATCTGCAGGAACATCTGGCAGGCGACCGGGATCTGGAAGTCGCCGACGTAGTTGTACTTCATCACGTGGAGGTTCCACATCTTCATGAGCTCCTTCTCGCCTTCGTTCACGTCGGTGAATTCGTCGATCATCATCATTGTCTTCTGTTGCAACCACAACGGGTCCGTCTCGTTTTCCGAGTCGATGTCCAGCTCGTTGGGGTACACGGGGAGGCAGGTGATAGTATGGTGGTACAGTCTGGAAGGAGAATATTACCTTCATATCTCTATCGCTCGCACAAAGTAAGACAAGGAATAACGAAAGTTAGCAAAAATAAGGTTACCGGTTGTGTCCTGTGATATAAGGCCGCTGGGCCTCGAGCAGCTCGGCGTCGTCGAGTTCGAGGAACTCGGCGAGGCTGTGCTTGTGGTGGCGGCGCTTGGCGCGCGGACGCCACACCAGCACGTGCGTGAGCGAGGTGCGGCGCGTGGGCCCGGCGCGGGGGCCATTCGAGGGCCCACCCGAGGCCGCAGCCAGCGCAGAGGCGGGCCCGGCCGGGGCTCCCGCGCCGCGGCCCTGTGCCGCAATCAGGTCGTGCGGCGAACCCGTGTATGATCCATCGTACAACTCATTTATCGACACGTCGATGCGTGCGCCGCCCGGGATCGGCTGTAGACGGGAACGATGCATCCAAATTAACACATTCACCCTCGAGCAAAAAATCGAATGCAATGGTTCGAATCGTTGAAAAAACAAATACAAAGACACGACAACAAGCACACGAAAAATTCGTGAGGTCCGCTGGTTCGTTTCGTGGCTTAGTTGGTATAGCGTCTGGCACGGTATGCTAGAAGACGTCGGTTCGAATGAGGCCAGATCGAAGGAAATTTTCTGAGTATTCGATCGTTGTATTTGTAATTATAACAAACTAGTGGAGTACTTTCACAAAAAATAACTGTGTATCAATTCAATAAAAATTTTAAATTGAATGCAAAGTTTGAAGCTTGCAAATAAAACATAAATTTCCAAATAATAATAATAAATAACGCACACACTCAACATAGCCCCGCACTAGGGAAACCCTGTGTAGCGGGTGCCATGGACACACACATAGACAACCACAAATTACACCCAAACTCACGAGAGAAATAATTGTAGGCCATACAGTTATGTCTCCCGGCCCGGGAATCGACCCTGGGACCTCTGCGTGGCAGTCCGGCATGGTAACTGTTCGGCTACGGAGGCAGTTAAATAAATGCAGTATATTACTTACGAAGTAAGTGAAGTTAAATCGCGAGTGGCAGAGCTTGAGATGTTTGAGTAGTGAATAGAGTGTCCCGCAGTCGAGGGAACACCACGGGCAATGTAGGTCGTCACACGCTTCTGTTTGCTGCCGCGAGTTATTATTGTATAAGAATTGATAGATTATTTGCTGTTTCTTTGACTCGCCTTCTGATGACTCTGTTTTCACTTTATCGCCTGTCAATGTAAATAATACAATCATTTATCAATACTATTTTGAATACCTTCGCATGCTAATTTTGCACTGCTTTTGATTATTTTGATCTTACAAATTATCGAGTAAAAATTGACGCGAACTATACAGGACATAAACAGAACTATGTCTGTGTTCTCTTTCTTAAAATGTGTCATTGAGGCAGCTATTGTATAGATGAGTGTACTACAAGGTTCAAATCTATGACCATTTTTTTATGCTTTCATTAAGTCTATGTTTTTTGCCAGCATGGTAAAATAAAAGCAATTATTTACTTACCATTTTTATTATCACTAAACTTTTGTGCGTTTTTCTCCTTATTAGATTCCTTTTTCATGCCATTAAATTCACTTTGCTGATACAATTTAGGTCGATTCACCAGCCCATTTGTTGGTTCCTGACTCCAGCTTAGTTTTAGTTTCAACAGAGGCCGTACTTTGAATATGTCAAATGGGTTTGTTTCTGTTTGGAGATCGTTATCCTGAAGAACATTCATAAAAAGTCCAATTAGTACACGTAAAATTGGCGCACGTCGATGTAGTGTTATAAAGCTGTTTTAACGACTTTAATATTAGATACAAAGTGTGACAAAAGACAAAGAATGGGAAGGAATCTATAAATAAAGTACATCAAAACATTATTAACATTTTTGAATATTTTCATTAAACCAACCGTATGTATACTAAATTGTAATTTTCGTCTATATATAGTACTGTCATCGCCAACCTGGCCAGCATGGCAAAAGCCAATAATAGGAAACCCTCCTTGGGGCTGCAGAAGCATCAAGGTGAGGCCACACTGCAAATTACATTGGGAATTGACCCCAAACAGCAAGTCCGTACAGTTCTTTTATCAATAGAAGAAATTACTTTATCAAATTCGAATACACAACTGAGTCCATTTTAATTTGGAAGTTATCTTTGTTTTCGACAGTTGAATAATGCTAATGTTATTTGAAATTATAATTTTCTCGCTCATTACATTGGCTAAGGTTACAAACATGTACATATATGTCAAGAACTGTATTACTTTTGCAGTAATGACAATTATCTCGGTTCCATAAAATTGGAATGACTTGAATTTTACAAATGATACTATGTTTTACTTACACTAGGAATGGTCTCCCATTGGGCCATGAGCGCTTTATGTGGAGAGCGCGCGATAGTAGCACTGCGGCCCCCAGGCGTGGCGTCGTGAAGCACCAGGTCATACTCCCCGTTAGTCAGTAAACAGCGGTTATGTTTATCATATACTATTAGCTCACTGCCATATAGCTTCGTCCATTTACTGTCCGGTGTAGAATTGAGATCGGTTGACGATTTCAGCCGTTTTGTTACCGGTTCTAGAACAGGGTGGGTAATTTTTTGTATGTTTTATATGTAACAAAAGTAAGTTTGCTATTGTAACAACAATTAGTCACACCATTGTCATCAATGAAAATTTGTCACATACAATTTTACACATCATTAGAAGCATAGGCTTAAAATTGCTGGTATATGTAGACCAAACTACATAAGTGATCATAACATATGAAGAGTATGATGAGAGTATGAGTACTGTAAATGTATTTTATCATTATCATTTTGATACAATAAAATTATAACTATAACATTTGCCATCATAATCATTAGTGACTTGTCTAGTACTAACAGTACGGTACTTCCAGAGCTCCTAGTAGTATTTCATTATTTGGATACAACATTTCCAACCAAAATAAACAATAACCACCATTAGGGATTTCACTGGTACTAGCAATACTTTATTATTTTGATACAAGAATTTAAATTAAAATAATTAGAACACTCACCATCACAATCACCATTAGTGATTTCACTAGTACTAGCAATACCATTACTGGTACTCCCAGAGCTTCTGGTCACAGTGACTCTCAACATTAACATGTATGACTTCACATTAGGTCCCTGAGAAGGGCTGAATGTGTCACTTGAGATGCTGACGGCAGAGGCCATAGCTGGAGGTTCTGATGTTGATGGGTTGAGAGGAAGGGAACAACTGCCAACCTGAGGAGTTGGAATGAATGACATACTTCTATCTTATTGTCTTCACCATAAAGTTTATGGGCAGCTAAAATTTTTTTTTTTTACACTTATACGTAATAACAGCATGCAGTTCTAAAAATAATGTGCAAGTTTGAAAATTCTAAAATCTGTGGTACAAAGTACTTCACTGCTCTCTTTACCAAAACTTTGTTTGGTAAAGAGAGCTAGTTTGTTGTGCTAGTTTGTACTGTGAAGTAACAGTGATCAGTAGCTGAAATATAGCAGCCACACCCTGTATAAGACTAATGTAGTATAGTTTAGCCATAACAATATAATTTTATTGGTTATAGGTTAAATTTTAATAGTCAAACTACTATAGATAAAATATTTAATGTCATAATAATACTGTACTTTCATATTAATAAACTAAGGAACCTGAGGTCACCCCTGACTTCATTCGTTTTTTGTTTCATAGATAAGTAGTTACTTGTGGATTACATGGCTTCAGTCAAGAATTCAATATATATTATCCTTTTTATCACTATACAAGTGATTTATGTAGAAGTTATTCAATTAATTCAACATGAATAGATACTAGGATAGACTCAGGAATAATTCTCTCATGTGCTCATGGTAATGAACTGAACAATTGGCTTCTAAAGAAACAGAATCATTACCTAGTAAATATTTGAAATTGCATATCATTATTCTTATTTCAAGTTCCAAAGTATGTCATTCTTGAAAATATGTTTTTAGTCTACAAACAAATACCACATTACCTATGTTAAAAGATTGTCACCTAGCCACGAATATTTTGAAATTAGTTTATGTTTCAGTAAATGTTAAGATTGCCATAGAAATAAAATTGCCATGAATGATAGCATCATAATGATAGTTTCTTGTATGGAAGTAAATGTGATTATTAACAGAAACTTTAAATAATTATAATTTGCACTAAAACCTTCCATAGGATGTAGCTATAGAGCAGATATCTCATAAAAATTAATATACAGAGTATGTTTTATATAAAAATTGATATACAGAGTATATTTTATTTTAGTACTTACAGAAACTTCAACAATAGCTGAAGAGCTCTCTTTCCTCTTTTTGTGGCATATTTTGAGCAGCAGAGTCTCCACTTTCACTTGGTATTCTCTAGGATCATCCAGACTCTTGTCGTAAAAGCCTAGGAAGGTGAGAGTCATATAACCTCCCAGGCAATTGGGCTGTAACTCTGTGCTCTTCTTCAATGAGATTTTCTCCAATAAACAGTCAACTTTGAAACCATTCCGGCTTTTATTACTCCTAGACATACGCCGCTTCATGTACGACAATGTCCTGTTTAAGAATATAGGCTGCAAACATTAAAAATCCCATAAAAAAGGTTCCCTAAAAATAATTACGAAAAGCACTAGAAAAGAACCAAAAATACTCACTGATAGCATATTGCGGGTCCTAAGGAATCGGTATATTTGTGTCGGCTCTGAAAATGTAATTGTATAAACAATATCACAAATTATTCATAGAAAAATGGTTTACATGCACAGCACCGCTATCTAACTTACTTTCAAACGCTTGTAAAAATAACTCATGGTCAGCCTGTAGGTGGTCAATCTTGGAGTTTTTGTTTGTTTCATTGTCTTTATCACGTTTCTTCGGAGGCATATCTGGATTTTTTTATCTAATAAACTAGTGAAACCGCCAAGTTCATCAGTTCGTTGACTTGACAGCGTCTGGTCGAATAGTGATGCGCATTTTATATGTTCGCTTAGGGATATTAATTTGACCGACGATACTTATTCAATATTTTACGGTGAAGTTTAGCAACATCCGAAACCTAATAATATAAAGTATTTTTAATGAAATTCTAGTGTTGGTAAACTTTACTGCTATGGCTTTAAATTTCACGCTTTGAATATACAATATTTTTAAAGTGTCTATAGATTTTACTGTGCAAGCAGAATCCGCTTGAAAAGTATACATATAGCAGCAAATTTTGTATTAAGAGTAAAATGAGCCAATATTGAATTGACACGGGTAACTTAAGATATTCTGTTACATATCCAGTAATGTATTTGTGATTTTATTGATACTTCCTTGGTTTTGTAAGTGTCAATAGTCGGTAACTATTAGTTTCCATTTGGAAGACCGTTTAACTGTTTGTCGGCTTGGATACTACAATAAAGGATTTAAAAGAAAGTACAAAAGTATATTTGGTACATGTCAATTGTCATTTCCAAAAAATGTATGTAAACATTTTTTGGCTTTAGACGCCACCTATTATCATCGGCTCCCTGTGGTAGTCTTTTTGGACGAGAGTCACCAAGGAGAGTGTCACACTTGCCAAAAATATTCGATAGTGTTTTATTTACGGAATTGTCATGTCAGCGGATGGAAATTGTTTGCTCGGTTTGATAGAAGTTATTTGTAAAAGTACGATAATTAGACCGCTATTCACGAAGTTCACGAGGCCGTTGTATTGTTCGTTAGGGGAGCGATAATTTCCCCAAAATTTTATAGCTGTTGTCCGAAAGTAAAGAAAGATAAATGCATAGGTACATCACTATTAGTGCCAGCTGCAGCCATGGACAACGGAAGCGTTCCATAGACATTATTTTTAAAAAGTATATACAAAAGTGAAAAAAAAAATGTTTTTGGACGAAACTTTATCTGTCATTATTATTTTCATTTCGGCGGCGTACTTTTATTTCATTAATTTCAGGAATAATAAAAAGTTTTAGCCTCTGCTTATGTTACTATTATTAACTAAAATGTTATGGTAAAATGCAAAAAAACAATAGAGAGAGAAGGAATCTGCGCAGAAAGATTAAAATTCTTCAGAAAAGTGCCATTGAAAGAGGCCTAAATGGGGTGCTTTTGCAAGAGTACAATTTTGTCTGTAATTATAAGCATGAGGCTGCGAACAAAGGATCAAATAAGAAGCTGATTGTCGCGATTGTTACAAGCTTCATAGTGGGGGTGATAAGCCTTTATTTTGTGAACAGTATTTTAAGTACAAGATGTTTGTTACCCAGTAATTATTTGGTGTGGGAAGCGACGCGGCCGCTCGCCGATTGTGCCTATTGCGGCAACGTTACGAAACCAATAATATTACGGAACATCTCCCGCCGCGAGTTTGTTGTAAGATAATTGCTATTTCTCTCATTTATTTTTAGAATTTTATTTGCTTGGTGACTGTATTAACATTAATTTTCAGAGATATGCATATTCGTCGGGACCCATTATCGTAAAAAATGCAATCAGGAAGTGGAAAGCAACAAGGAAATTCAGTTTCAAGTTGTTCCAGCAGCTATACGAAAAGACAGCTGGGAGCTATGAGAGTCTGGATGAAGGGTGCCAATTTTTAAACTTTAAGACTGACCTTTTTACCTTACAAGAAGTATTTTCTATGTCAGAGGCTAGAATTAGAAATGAGGAAGGACAGAAGCCCTGGTATGTGGGATGGTGAGCATAAAAATCATATTTACTCAACATACCCATGTTAATGAGAATCTATTATTGATTGAACATCATCATCAATAATTGTATAGAAATGACTCTTGTTTCTTTTTCATTGGCCAAAACAGATTTCAAATTCTCAAGGCATATTTTTCAGAAGTATTTTTTTTTAAATTTGTTAATTTGTAATGATCAAATCCTATCTCTATTGTTCTAGGGGAAACTGTCACCCCGACATCCTGGCTAATGTGAGGCAGTATTATGACATTCCAGAGTTTCTGCCGCTGGATGCTGAATTTCCAGCTACAGAAAACATATTCTTTGGATATGAGATTGGAGCTGTTATGCATGTATTATGCTTTATTTTTTCTTTGTCTTTTTGTCCAAATTATCAAAGTAAAATGACCCTTTTTTTTACTTTTGACTCATATATAGATATATGTATTGGGACAAATTCGAATGTCCTTATAATACTAATCATTGTTTCAAAAAGTAGGTTAATATAATTTATGAACTACAGTTTATACAGGCTGTATATTTGAAAGCGAGACATACTTATAGAATGCGTTATATTCTTGATTCTGAACCCAAAAAAATAATAAAATAATGAACTTTACAAAAAAAAATCTTTTTTTTATCGACTACTACTTCTGAACAACATTACTTATCGAAATCTATGCACACCACTATTATTGCTCCAACGGACGCAGCGGCGAGAACAAAGCACAGGTCGGCACTGTTTGCAGAGACAGTGCACGCGCGACCTTGGTCTAGTGAAGACACGTATTTGTACTTCCGCTCGCCCGAACACTGCGCCGGCGGCGAACGCGCCTCTCGCCTGCAAAATGGATATTTATTCTAACGTCGAATTGACTGAGATGGTGCGACTTTACGCAATAAGTGGTGATAGTGTGAGGCGAGCTATTGAAATGTTCCCAAATTGGAGTTTACATGGAGGAGGTGAACAGTGTCGAACTTGTTGCATAAGAGGATTATCTCAGCATTTTATACTGTGAGACAAAATGTGTTTGTGTTGATCAATTTAAAACAAAATTTACTATGACTTGCTAGACTATGCATTGTGGAAAAGGATGGACATTTTGAACACTTGCTCCATACCACGTAAGTGCAAATAAACTTAAATAACTAAAAAATCAATCATTGTAAATAATTTGATATCACATTTTTAACTACGCCAAAAACCTCAATTCTTATTAAATGATAACTTAATTATCTTTTTTATTACGTAAAACATTTCGATGATAGTTCATATGTAAAAAATAATTAACATAAGCTAAATCATAATCATTTCGATAACAGGTTTTTCATCATGACATAAATGAGTAGGTGAGAGAGCGATGTGAAATCATTGTTATTGTTGCTGTCTCACTCGGCGCTCGCTTGGTAGTATTCCCAATGCACTCGAAATCAAGCGTATAGGGAATCGGTTTATTCCTATGTACACTGCAAAACAAATTTGTTGATTTATTTTTAGTTCTATCTCATATCCTAATTTTATTTTAGTCTATGTCAAGTTATAACATGATTTACTATGACATGCATGAATATGTCTCATTTTCAAATATACTGCCTGTATAATGCACATGGCAACTAACATAGTATTATCTCAAAAATTGTGTTATATCATTATATTATGTGTCATTTGTATGATTTAATTTCAAAGACTGTCCCTGAAATTAAATCGTATATCAATGAAATATATTATAATATACATAATGCAATTTTTATGATAATACTATGTTAGTTGTCATGTGTGATATGTTATATAATTTCGCAATTGACAACTAACATATTTTATAGTATTATCCAAAAATTGCGTTTTATTATATTTTATCTCAAAATTGCTTTATATTAATAATTAATCTCGAAAATTTTGCTATATTTCTATACAACTTAATTGCAAAGTGACAGGTCAACACTGTCGCTTTGTAATTAAATAGATATATTAATATAACTTACAGCAATTTTGAGATAATACTATGTTAGTTGTTAAGTTTGATTTGTTTATTAGGCTCCAGTGCATGCAGTTATTTAATACATACAGCATATTTTGCAGTTGGACTATATAGCAAGATTAATGTGGCAGGGACAAGTCAAAGGAAACAAGACATGGTCACTTGCCCCTGTGCCAGAATGTGACCATGTCTGCCAGAAGTTTGATTTCTATGTAGAGCCAGGGGATGTTGGTAGGTGGAATTCAAATATGAAATATACATAATCTACATCAAGAACTAATGTATATCTGTTTTGTTTTAGTGCTATTGGATACTAGAATTTGGTACCATGCAACAAGAATCCCGAAGGGTCAATTCTCAATGACTGTCCAGTCCGAATATGGATAATGGCTATACCTCTTCTTTTTTCTTCAAGTACAAATGAAGTATTTTACTACATATCGAAAATGCCAAATTTTTTACTATTCCTTATTTTATTGGAACTATTTATTTCTATGTACTCTTGTGCCATTTTTATGTAGTGCAACTACTGTTAGATATAAGTATCAATGCAATATTTTTATTTATTATTTTTCAATGTATAGTTGTATTTGAATAAATGTTTTACAAATTTTACATG
>NW_020653740.1:4727248-4858347 GCF_003589595.1 Hyposmocoma kahamanoa | reverse complement strand
ACTAAGTTATCGAAATTGTAAAGTTTACATAAAGAGATCTGTTTGAGACAAGGGGACAATAAGCTCATTACAGATATAGATGCACTCTTCATAAGACAGACAGCATCACTGTACAGCTCATAGAACCCAAATGCTAGAAATGCAAACTTACAATACTTAAAATAAATAATTTCTCATTTGATTTGACCAGATAGATGCCAGATATTGAATGGACAAATTTAATTGACGTGGCATATACATATATCACAAAAGAAACGGTACTTTTTATGCTGCACCAATGAGAAGGTAATATACATTTAATTTTACATACATATTGCAACTACCCAATGCATAATGGGGGTTGACGCAGCATGGGTTGATGGAATTAAAAGAACTGCCAGACACCAAGCACTGCATCCTTGATGGCTTCAATGTACTGTGCTGGCACCCAGTAGACCCAATATCTGGATGCTTCTGTTGGACCTAACTGGAGACCCTATAATGATGAAAATATGTTTAAAAATGTAATTAAAAATTTGTTACAATTTCACTTGCACAAACCAATGGTGTTAGTAAAATTATTAACATTTTTATAGTTACTTACCATGATATGATATTCTTCATGTTCTTTGATTGGTTCTGATGTGATGCCTAAAAGAGAAGATGACTAGATGTCAAAAAGGACACACAGTTGTATGTTCGCAAGTGATAGTTTAAATTTTACAAGGATTGCAAAAGGTAAGTGATGTGAACCTATGGATTGTGTATTCGTAATGTACCAATATCTTATGATGGATATTGTAAAAAGTGGTTATGGTATCCAAGGGATGAGGGCAAATGTATATGTATGTATAATAATAGGTTTATATAATTTATGTAAAGTTAAACTTACTTTTGATGGATGTCATGGCAAGTTTCTCAGTACGTTCTTTAGTGCCAAGCCAAAGCTGATCTTGTTCTGGTTTGAATGTGAGCCGTACTTTTCCTCCATGTTTATTTAACATCCCACTCAACGGGACAGGTGGCAGTGGTTCCTGTAGTAAATAAAAACAAGTGTATTTTGTTATTGCTTTAATTGCTCCCCCATACTGGTTTTCCCTAGTATTTTTGAGATACATATTTTACCTTAACTCCTTTGATTCCTGGCATAACATCAGGTGGAATGCCTTTGTCCAACACTTTCCTATGGATTTTCTGCATACACAGTGGTTCCTTACTTGTCTGACTTGAAGCTTTATCTTCTACTAATTCCTGGTTTAAAAATCTAATTAGTATCACAAAGTCTGCACACACACAAAATTATAATATTTGCACATTTTTGTTTACAAACCTTTGGCACACTCTTCACAGCTAAAATGTCGTCCATTTTAGATCCCACTAGCATGACTTTGCCTCCCTTGACAATGCCTGCATTGCGCAGAGTCATAGTGTCCTTTGCCATTCCTTTCACTATTAACTTCTGCGCTGAGAGTGGCACTCCAGTGATTCTCTCCAGGTGGGCTTTCAGATCCAATACAGTAGCATCATATGCAAACGATATTTCGTGCTTTACTTTGTTAAATACTATGGTAAATTCGACCTGCTCAGGGATTTCGCATAGCTCGGATTCTTCGGTAGATTCAGAGGAGCATGCGGCAGTTTCGGCGGACGCTTCCATGTGCGACTTGTCATCTTCCGCGATAGATTTACTGTCAATCGCAGATTTTGAAGTTCCATTGGATATTAGCGAGTTTGGGTCGCGGTTCTCCGTAGAGTCACCCTTTTCCGAAGCTGATAAAGAAAGTAAACGTGATCGTGAGTATGCAAAATTTCTAGAACAAAAGCCCTCGGTGTATAGGATCACAAAGGCTGTCAGAAATTATACCGAGCGATTCAACGTTTTTGCTGAGTGTAAACTTACCAATGTAGTCCATGATTGATGTGAATTATTCCTGCAGTTTTGGCAATACAACAAATATCACTTTCTTACTCGGCTGTTTTGAAAAAAATAATTATAATGCAGCCGCCTGGCTGACGTGAAGCAACAAATTTTTCGTCACCATTGTAAAGCGTTTAGAAATCTGAAATTAGCGAAATGTCATTCGGTTTGAAGTTGCGTTCAAACAAGTCGCAAAATACCAAAAATCCAAAAGCTTCGTTTCTCATTGCGATTGCAAGTGAATGAATTGAAGAAAATATGAAGAATTAAATTCTGAGTGATCGGTATAGCGACAATTAATAATATTGGGAGCAGCGCAATAAATGAACCTATCTATGAAGCGATTACATTCAAAAGCTTTTCAAAAGCATTTTTTTGCCGACTTGTTGACACTTCCGGTTTCCATGGCGGCTAATTCACAAACATGTGCGAATTATAATGATCTGTATTTACTACTACGATCTGAATTTATTACGCGATTAGCAGGAGTTTCAGTTTTATTTATAAATGTTGAGTTATGAGTTTTAATCTGGACGACCCCTTAGCAGGGATTCTAAGTGATGGCAGCGACGACAGTTTCTTTGATGACGACATCCTGGGGAAGAAGAAACCCGCGAAAAAAAAGTCTACACCCATAGCCGAAAAGAAAACAATATTATTTGATTTAGGAGATGGTGATACGCGTAAACACTTAAATTTGAATGAAAGAAAAGATTCACTGTTTGATCTCGGAATATCAGATAACAAAAAAATATCAGTCGTTGAACAGGATAAAATTTCCAAAACTGAAAATATAAAATCTCCTGGGCCTGTAAAGAAAACAGTTTCAAGAGAGCCAATAAAAATACTTACAGAACCTAAAACAAAACTTACTGCAGAAAAGTATGACCCAATTGCTTCACCAGCTAAATCTAGAGTAAGTGCTAGTGTAGATAAGCTTGATATACTGGGTGATCTAACTGAGTCAAGAAAAGACCTCCCAAAACCGTTGGAAAGGGGCAAAAGTTCTCAATCATTACTTGATGATATTTTAGGAGGATTACCCGCTAAAACAGGTGGATCCACTCAGGTAACAAAACCACCAACTACAGTTACGAAAAGTCAAGATTTTGATTTAGATTCAATTTTAGGTAAAAATGAACTAAAGCAAACCACTGCCCCATCCAAAAATGTATCCCAAAAACAAAATGTCAAAGTTGAAGCTCCAAAAGAAGACATTACAAAGAAACAAAAGCCTAGTGAAGATTGGCTTGGTATATTCCAAAATAAAGACTTTGATGAAGGTGAAGATGACGCGGGTATGCCTGCCTGGTTAGTCGGAGACTCTAAAAAGAAGAAACCTGTTGATAAAGAAATGAAATCGAAGGAAGATGCTTTGGACGAGAAACCTAAAGAAATAACCGAGCAAATAGACAAAACTAAGTCAATTAGTCAAACTGCTGAAGAAAAAGAACCGCGGGTTGATTTAACCTTGGAGCAGCTAACAAAGACTATTCCTCCAGCTAGTGTATTGCGAGTTAGTAACGAAGACATAACTGCAGAGAGTGCGGCGTTATATTTTCAGCAACAAGAGTCCCAGTTGATGGTTGCAATGCAATTGAAAGAACAGGAAGAAAAACTAGCTGCGATGCAAAGTTAGTAATGAGAGTCATATATAGTGTTCATTAATAATTTTATACATTTACAAGCTTTACAATACTACTTCATTTTTTAGTGCGCCAAAAAGAAGTGCAGCGTATGCAACGTGAAGCAACGCAGGCACGTCATGCTCAATTGGACTCTATTTTGCAGCGCCAAGCAGCACAGAGGCAACAGATGCAGACCATCATTTCAGCTCACCAAGAACGAATCACTCAGCGCATTAAGGTATAGCAACTGAAATCAACATAAATAGTCGCCTATAATAATCGCTAAAAATAATCGCTTGTATAAAATTTTCAGGCTCTATTGAGTTCCTCGACTAATATCTTGGATGACGAAGAAAAATCTCATCAATCTGATGATGAAAATTATAGCACTCGTGGCGAAAAAGCAGAAAGCCCACATATGAAGGAAAAGAAACAGTTACTGCAGTTGGTTCAGTTCCTTCAAGAGAACCATGATAAAGAAATAGACCTTATGGAAAGTTCTTATAGGTAAAAAACATTCAACAGTAGAGTAGTGTAATAATAACAAGCTATAATGATGCCATTGTTTACGAATTTCAGACGCCAGTTGACGTTTCTAGAAGTTTCAATCAATCAATCCGAAGAGAGAATGAAAGAAGAAAGTGACAAATTAATCAAATTCTACACAGAAAAGATAAATTGGATGAAAGAACATCACCAACTGTTCAAGAAACTTACAGAAGACAATATGACTTCTTTGATCGATCGACATAATAGTGAAAATGAGATGCTGAGACAACAGCATTTGGAGAATATAAGAATCTTGCAAGAACATCATGCAACTTTAATGGAAAATGTTAAGTAAGATACGTTTATGATTAATTATTTAGTTCAGTTATATTGGTGATGATATTAAAAGAAGTACCTTTTGCAATAGGTAAAATTATATTTTCAAATTTCAGAAATGCTGTAAAACAAGAGCAAGTTCTCATCAAAGACTCAGCAGGTTTCTCTTCAGATTTACATGAATTAGTTATCGATGTTAAAGAAAACCGATCACGATGCCAGCAATTAGTAGAAAAAGTTCAACTGTTGACTGAACATACGCAGCGAGATACAGAAAAAGGTTTGCAAACTCGTGAGACCCATATTGATGGTGGGTAGATGGAAAACTTTACTCTTATAAATGGATCTTTACATTATTTCATTGCTTGTCATTTTTTTCAGCTATGATTCAACAGTTAAAAAAAGAAAGAGAATATTTCGATTCTGAAAAAACAGAAAGCAGAGAGGTAGTTAAAATGTTAGAAACAAGACTTAAGCAGATGACGACGGTAAATAATTTCTGTAAAATGCAAATGAAAAAAAGTGTAAGGTTTGTCTGCAGTAACGAGAAATTAATATTTTTTTTATATTTCGTAGATGATAGAGGAAGAAACAGCATTACTGAAGCAAAAGAAATTGGAATTCGAATTTGAGAAAGCTACTTTCAATAAACAAACTGAATTTGCTAAGAACATCTTTAAAAGACAAGACGACGAACTTAAGGTTACAAAACTATTAAAGTAAAGTAAGTTTATTATATAATAGTTCATTGTAATAATAGTTATTTTTATGCAGCTGTTAAAAGAAGATATTCAAAGGGAATATAAAGAGAAAATAGCAAAAATTGAAGAAGAAAAAGCAAAGGCTATTAAAGACAGCGCAGTTGTTGCCAAAGAGAAAGCTTCTATTCAGAGTTTAAAACAGGAACTTGAGGTAGAAGAAAACAAATATTTAGTTAAATACATGGTTTTTAAGCGCAAGGCCTCTATTAAATTTCCTTAATTTCAGAAAACTAAAGCAGAACTGAACGCTCAATTAGAGGAAGTTACGGAAGAACGATCGAAAATAAACTTGGAAAAGCAGCAACTGCATATGGAAGAACAAAGAGTGATGGCAAAGTACGTAGTTAAAATAATAATATTATATTGATGATGGTGTATCGTTCCCTATAGTTTTTTTACATGAATTAGAATCCACTTAGTAATGATATGATTGAATGTAATGATATACTTGTTTTAGGAGTCGTGATTTAGATTTGCTTGCTCGAAATGCAGTAGAAAAGCAAACCCAAGCCGATAAAAGATTTGCCGAAGCCGAATTCATTCAAAGAAAATATGAAGATCGAATAAGAAGAATTCAAGAACACGTCGTATCTCTCAACGGTAGAGAAAAACAGATTGCTAAGGAAAAAGTAGCTTTATCAAGGGAAAGGTTGAGTCTTCATAATGAACGGAAACAATTAGAAAGTGGGCAGCAATGTTCTCTTTGTAAATCTAATCAAAATATTTCTGCGTATAATTTTGACCCAGCATATGTCTTGCCAGAAACTTACTTGCCAGTGGCTAGAGATTACGGTAGTACAACTATGAATTCTGCCTTGACCGCTATAGAGCAAGAAATGGCACACCTTATGAGTAGGAATTTCAGTCTTAGACACGCTGCTGTGATTGGATCTGGTCCTAATGAAAGATATAGTGAAAGGACGACTGGTCAAGATAATGCTCAAGCTACACAGTCCATTCCAATTGATTCTGGAGCCTTTAAAGTATGTATTTGTATTAATTACTCAATGTGGAAATATCACTTGGTTCGAAAATTGATGTTAATGTATTGGTATTTGCAGGATTACATGGATCCCAAATTCATGATGCTTCGTTTAGACGTCCAGCAAGTTTTAAGCAATTTGGATCAGAACAAGAAAGAAGACACGGAAATCGTTGAAGAACACCAAGAGTAGCGCTGGTCACTACTAGTGTAAGCTGTAAAACTTCTGTGTATCTAAATAAAAGACTGAATTCGTGAATTAGAATTGATTTAATTTATATTGACTGTTATAACATGTTTCTTCAAAATTACACTACGATTGTTATCAAAATTTACACAAATGCCTAACGTCTACATGCTAACTTAGAACTATAAATATCTCATTGTAAAAATAGGTACATAATCTCTTAGAAAATATTTTAAGGACTAATTACGCAGCTAATGACCCAAATTTACAGACAGGAAATCTTCATTCATGGCTTTTGTTATAAGTTATTTGCTTTCCATATCATCAGGGCTATCGTTTACAGCACCTGTTCCAGTCTTTCATGAAAATTCTATAAGTATAAAGCAATAGTATATTATCTATGGACGGCCTGGCCTTTATTGAATACAGATTTATTATTGGCTTCGTTCACAGATCTTTTATTATTAAATTTAAAATTAGTACGTACGAGTACGTACTCGCTTCTGCTCCCCAAACATATAATACATTATAAATTTCTATAATATATTTAACTCTAAAACTGTACATAGAGTTTTTTAATATTTACACTACATAAAATGTTACTCTTGTAGAGATAATTTCTGGCACGCCTAAATATTCCTCAACATTAAAACCCCCTTTGTATACACACCAACTATAATAGTCGTTAAAGTTTCCCAATTATTCATTCATAAAAATTCTTCTTAACCTATATATTTTTTCGTTACCATCTCAACGTTTTTATAACGCTTTTTATCTATCACAGAAACATCCATTACGAATTTTATTCCAATTTATAACAGACGTTTAAAAAATAATAATTTAATGTATAAAATGAACCTGTTCATTCAAAATTGTTTATAAAAATGAGGACGCAGTATCGAGTGATTATTCCGATCGTTTGTTATGACTTGATATCGCCTGATTGCTTCTGGTACTTGACTTCGAGAAGTTGTGGGTAGTTTTCTACGATCGACAGTAGGATTCCGTCGATGTAATTTCTTAGTTGCACGTTGACATCTTGCTGTTCCTTTAGAGCCTTTTGAAGCTGTAATTGAGAAACAAATATTTGAAACTTGTTCTAGCTCTTTCTATTAATTTACATGCAGTCTGATTATAAATTTTGCATTCCGTGTACAAAGTTTACCTTTAGTATAGGTATATAATACATTGGATGGCCTTATGAAATATGTGGTTATATATGGTAAATGAAAGTAGAGTAAGCATTCCATAAAGCATGAAAAAGGTACCTTACACATACTTAACCCGTTCGAAAAAATGGTAAGCGGTTAATTTGACAAACGAAAAATGTGTTACAATTGTTGTAAGTGTGAAACATGCATGAACGCGCTATGCAAAACCATGCCCAAACCAAAGGTACAAACGTGCACTTATCGTAAATATGCGTACCTTTTCCAACTCTATGCTGTGTAGTGTATCGCTACCATCGAGCTGCAAAAACGCATACATAAAAATATAAGTTGCACTGCAATTAAAAACGAGGCTTCTTAAAAAGCAAAAGCGATGGCGATGGTTGTAACCTTGTTGAATTTTATGAGCCTCAAGTTCGAACTGACAATGTGCACGGAAGTGAAGATACCAAAGGAAATTGGAATATATTTTGAACAACCAAAATGAAAGCGAGTTCTTGGAAACAATGATAACAAACATGGACTTGATAACAAATAAAAATGTAACAAACGACAATGGAAACGAAGCCACATATCGACGTCTAACGCACACGAAAGTAACATAGCCAATGGAACAACAAATCGCACACGATTTGAAAGTTTATAAATGGATAATTAAGTGTTATGTATAAATAAAAGTAATCACATTATTCGCAATAAGATCCATTCAGTTTTTTTTTTAATTTTCAAATTGTGTTGTCTCAATTCAGCAATTTAGAGTTACGACAGTAATTGGTTTCACGAAATATTATTAATATTTTTAGTTCCATTACGAGCTACTAGAGTTATGGTAAACTATGCGAGTTTCGTTCGCTGTGGAGGTTACAATCAAAGTGCAAGTGACTACGAACAATTAGTAAGCGTGTGTTGTGGTGTCGTAAAGCGAGATTTACCTCATCATCGCTCATCTGAGAGAGTTCGTGTGCTAGCGAGTTGGTGGCACAGAGGGGGCCATTAACGCCGTCAAGTAAACTGCGACCTTCTTCAACACCTCGAGTTAGGATCTGAGCTTGAAGTTCTTCTTGCGCTTCGGTAAGTGCTGTAAAATAAATTGTCATTTCATCAACTTAGCCTTATAAAATAACGCACACACTCGCAATCGCGGGTGCCATAGACGCACACATAGACAACCACAGATTACACCCAAACTCACAAGAGAAATAAATGTAGGCCATACAAATATTTCTCCCAGCCCGGGAATCGAACTCGGGATCTCTGCGTGGCGGTCCAGCATGGTATCCGTTCGGCCACAGAGGCAGTTAAGCTAGCCTTTTCTGAGTATGAGCTTGGTGTTTGCTGTATTTGTTGGAAAGGGAAATAAGGCAAATACACAAAGTATTTGCCTTATTACACATACTATCCACACATGGTGATTGTATGTCAAATATATCAAATACGCTAATACAAATAGCCTTGTGAATGCCATCATAATGCTTGGTAATTTACTTTTGAGTTTAGCCTAGTTTATTGCAGAAATATTTAAACATTTACAATTTTATTAAGTAAGCGAACCTTACCAATTTATTTTTTATTTATTTTATTCCTTATTGATGTAGGTAATACAATAGGAGTAAAAGGTTGTGTATGTAATGTAGTTTTTAAATTTAATTTCTGCCTTACATTTGTTATGAGTGCGAAGTAACAGTAGCTCCTTTCTCATCTCATCTAATCTAGGATCGGGAGGTGGTGGTGGTGTTTCTTTGATCCGTTGGAGTTCTAACTTCGCTGCAGTCAGCAGTTCAGTCGCGGCCGTCGCGGCATCTCGTTCGCGTCTTTCGGATTCTCTCGCCGCGCTGAGTTGTGAAAGCAGTTCTGCTACTTGTTCTTGCGCTTCACGATGCGCCCGCGCTGTCGCTTCAGCATTCGCTCGTAATGTTTCTGCTACTCCTCGGAGTCTACCCACCTGTAATTTGTGGAACAGTTGTTCAGTGTATTTAAATATTTTTGATGCATTTTAAGTTTAAAATAATCAAATAAAGACTGAAACATAGCACATCTTTAGATATCTGATTCTGCTACCATTCGTTACAAACTAAGAGATATGTATGTTTTTAACAAAGAAAGGAAAAGGTACGTTTTCTAACCTCCTGCTTGAGATCAGAAGCTTCAGTCTCTGCAGCGGACAATCTGTCGTTAAGGGCTGATAGTTGTTGGTCGCGGTCTCTTTCCAACCTGGAGATTGCTTCACGACATCGCCTTTGCTCCTCTGCTATGCGCTCGTCGCACCGGCACTCGATCTGTATATTATGTTAATAATAATAACACATATTTTAATAATATATATTTTGCAACTTTTTATTATTAGGAGATAACAACTGTGATGTGATGAAAAAAATCTGAAAAAATAGGGACAGTAGAAGTTGGTCAAATTTAAAATAATATCGAGTTGTTAAAATAATAATTTTTCAAACAAAAATAATAAAATGGACTAATATAATTGAATACGCTATGAAATTTGACCAACTTCGGCTGTCCCGATTTTTTGTCCGATACAATAAAATGATCCCTTCATGAAACTGAGTGGATTAGTACTAAAAAAAAGTTGGATCAATTTTAATAATTTTTATGGACAAGTCACGCTTGACCAAAAAATTCACTGTCAAAATTGTTTTCATAAAAAAGGACTTAATGGGTCCTAAGACAGTTTCCTTGTATCTCCTACGCTTTCGGATTTCTCCATTATTGTATAAATAAACTATAAATGTAGACAGATTCATTAAAAAGTAATTATAATACTGTGTACAAAACAAAATAAGACAAAAATTAATTTAAAGTATATCGTGCATTGTTGTTGTTTCGATGAAATCTATAATTTGTTATTTTTCGCTTTTTAGGATAGTGTACATTGTGGTTTTTGAAGTTGGTTGTTTTTTTTAGTTTGTTTTTGTGTATAAGCACGATTTTACCTCTCGGATCTGTTCATCGAGTATGTGTACGCGAGCCTGGAGTACAGCGTTTTCAGCTTTGGCCCTTGCGTAGCGGTCGTCTGCTGTACTCTGGGTATCCGCCAGGGAGGTCACCTGTTGCTGTAGTAATTGCACCTATGGAGAAAAAAGAGAAGAATATTAATTACGGATTGATGAATGTACCCTCGTATGATACAGTACCATTAAGAACAGTTCGTTTTCACCGACTTCTCAAGGTTCTCAATTAGACTGTCTTTTTTGTATGTTACGCGATAACTAGTGAACCGATTTTGATGATTATTTTTTTGTTGGAAAGACCTTGGTATTGGTCCCATTTAAATTCGAAGAAAATATTCCACATCTATGGGTGGTAAACTAGGGGATGAATCCGGTTTCACTTTTCGGTAACCGATTTCAGTAAAACATGGCAAATTGATATAATTCCACGAACTTTTGAGGTCGTTTTTTTTTAAGTTCTCTGTACTTAGACTACTGCTTCTATTTTTGGCAGCATTTTAATTCCTGCCACGTTCGTTATTTGAGATTTTGTAAAACTTTTTTATGGAAATCATTATTTTTAACTTCTCTTACTTGATAATTCTATTTAATTCGGCATTCTTTTCTAACCTCTTCATCGTCCTCGCATATTAAGGTGTCCAAACCGTTTTGCCATCCATTGATGGCAAAACGGTTATACCACTGTATTGGTCGATATTTCATCAATATATCTTTTGATGATATACTTGATTAACGAGATAGAAGGACGACCAATACTATTATACCTCAATGATTGTATCCACTCGAGCGGATAATTCCGATACCTCCTCATTTTTTTATTTGATTCATTTCGATTAGATCAGCATCGAATAATTACTCGGTTTTACGCTTTTACTTTAATAAAGAATTCCTCTTCGCGGATCAGCCTCGAAAATAAATGGATACGCGTTTGTAATTTATGCTACCGTTGATTCAAATCCGCAAATAAATATTTCAGCATTGCCCTTGATTCGCTACCGAGTGTAAATGTACTAAATTAGAAATGTTTTGCAAAATTACTGTGAATGTAATGCTTATTTCCACATTCGCGGAAGTTCATTTGCTTATTACTTGATAACACCTATATTACTTGATTAATTACACTTCTTGTCTTGTTCTAATTACGGTATAATATTTGTAACTTGGTGTTTCTCAAACTAGTTTTTTCCTTATGTTATAGGATACCCGTAACGTTTTAATTATAATTAAAATCCGTTCATATTTTTGTATAACTTTGTTTGGGCTTGTTATTTCTCTAAATCATAGTTTGTCAAAGTGGTCCCTACCCGATGAGCGCTGAAGAGTCCTACAGAGGCGGTAGGGGTAGCGGTAAGCAATTGGGGGAATTATCTATATAAACTATACTACAAATATATTTTTTTTCCTTGTGATTTTTTCGTGTTGATATAAGAAATACGTGTTTTCTATTCTTTTTGTGGTGGTTTTGGGTTTAAATTTCTTTTACCTTGTCTAAGTGGGCGGTGAGTCGAAAAGTTTGAAAACCTATACTCTAAATCATCTAATTTCGTTATTGTTCATTGGGTGTGGTAATTAATGCCTCATTGGATATGATTCACGCATCATACATTGAAGCAAGGAACGCGTAAGTGACATATATATCGGTAAGGAAGCAGTACTTACCAACAGGAAGGGAATGATTTACTGTCTTGTAGCAAGTAATACAATTTGTAAGACTATGACGGCGAATTGAGGTAATGGTTGAGTCATTCGTTTGAGTAGTGTAGATGACTATTTTGAACACAGTGATTTGTAGATTCGTGTATAAAAAGAAATCACACCCTTCACAACTTTTCAGGACAGAGGTTTAAAGGTTCTACGAACCAAATTGGCCGTCGTGATCGGTAACTTTCTTATGCTTAAAAGAGAGTCATAAAGTTTGTTTAAATTTGTGTAAAACAATATGTTTCGCGTATATTGTGTTATTTTTTAAGACTGTCGTGTGATAAAAACACTTCTGATATATGATCGCATGTGGATTTATTATACCAAAAAAGGTACGAAATAAGGAATTTCATGTTATACATGTGACCATAGATAATATAATTTGTAGTAAGTACATGATATTACAAATCGTAACAAATTATTTAAGAATTTCTCTATTTAGACTCCTACATCTTGCACTATTGCGTTAATTCATAGCCCTACATTTTTAGATAGGCATTTTAAACTTTGAGATAATTGCCCACTTAGGCTGAACATGGATTTATAAATTCAACTTAACAATTATTGACATGCGAGCCTTTTTTGCAAAAAGCTTTTACTACTACATTCTTGATGTAGACTGGCTACTTCAATGATCTAAAGTACAACAGTTTTCACTTTTAAGAAATGTCATGACCGTGGTTGTCAGAAATTAGATTGCTTGGAAATATTCCAAAGCAATAAAGGTGATGAGGTAGAAAACGTCGTAGTGAGGTTAGGTCATTCACGAAAACTGCTCAGTGCTATAAATGAAACATTTTAGAGTACGATTGCGAGAATTTGTAGTAATAATAAATTGAATGTGCGCCAAGTAATGATTCAGTTTCTGTGAAATATTTGACGCCATCTGATGTGTTCGCTTATTTTACCTACCTATGATCCCCAAAGTTGCCAAATGTCGACCCCCAGGAGTCTATGTAAACGAATAAAATAGGGATTGTATGAGACGTTAAAGGGGATCCACGAGTGTGGATTGCATTTAGGCAGGTCGTGATCAAAATGTTGGCTTTCCATAAATATAATAATCAAATTTACACATATTTAATACCTGAGGTTTAATACTTTCATAGAATACACGTATAAATTATCTATGAAGTATTTACACATTTCACAACAAACAAGATATTAAATTAGATATACGTAAAAAACTTGAGTTAAAGTTTCTCACTAACACTGTGACACACACAAATTTGAAGTGGATGATGCAATAAAAAATGCAATATTAGAAAGGCTGGGGGTCTACCAGACAAATAATTTGGGAAACTCTGGCTTATACGATAGCCTTTTCCAACCAATATTTCTTCTTGTTTCTGATGTATAACGGTTTTATATTCATACTCCAGATGAAGAAATTCTATTAAATGAAATGAAATTCTAATTCATTTGCTATGCACCTTTTTACAAAGTCGGTTGATCCAGTTATCCCTATGACTATGTTGTCATTCTATGTTGATATAACAGCTTTTATTATCTATAATCAATCACGTTTTAATCTCGATCTGAGTCATTTGTTTATTGCTTCTATTCTAGCAATGTGAAAGTAAATGAATGTTGAACATACTCGTGTCTTGTAACTTAACCTGTTGTGCACAATTACGATCGTCGATCGTCGATCGAATGCGACGATGTTGTTTGTTTTTTCAAGCTGTACGTGTACGTTATAGAGTTGACCATAAACTGCTGGCATTTTAGAAAATGTCTCAAAGGCTCATTCAAGTCGAAATCTCTTGAATCTCTCGACCCTTAGTTCCCAAAGTCGTCCAGGTGGACCCCCAGGGGTTCACGGGAGTCTCGACGGGGTTGTACGTAGGCGTGACAAAAAAAATGGGGGTTCACAATTCGTTAGCGGAAAACATCCACGAAAATTGATCTGCTTTCGATAATGAAGAACTAAAATGTTGGCTTGACTTCACATATCAATGCAGGCAGATAATATTTTAAGAAGCTTAGCGACTGTTACTTGTAAAAACTTGCATAGTCCATATTCAGTACAACGTGTCTTTACTTTTTTGACATCCACTCGCAGCACAATTAATTAAATTCTCACTTTTTTTCGAAAACTATTAATTTGTGGTTGGACTCTGCAATTTGCGTTGCAAATTTTCATAGTTAGATCTAATCTTCACATTTTTTTGTCGACTTTTGGGAATATGGTAGAAATGTAGCAGCGAGGGGTTCACCAGAACCTGCTAAATTTTGAAAGTGGTCTATGAGAAAAAGAATCTGGGAACCTCTGCTCTAGACTGACGTCGATGCATAAGTTATACACTCCCGGACACATAATTCGAGGCACCTCGCATTTTCAGTGTTAAATGCCCTCCGCTTGAACAATGTATGATTAATCAAAAACTATAAAGCAAGTTTGAAATTAGTATACTAAACGTTTTTTCCATAAATCCATGTTGGAAATTTGGATTTACAAAACCGAGGGAAAACTTTGTCTTCGACGATAACACTCCTGTTGTATTCTAAGACTGGTGGCTCGAATTATGTGTCCGGAAGTATATAATATATTATGTAAGTTATAAATATTTTTACGGTATTTGTTTACGGTATTCAGCCATTATTCAAAATATTGTGTGTAGGCAACGTGGTTCGGTCATTTCAATATCCTTCGGTCTCGTCCAAAGTTGTTTGAACAGAAGAAAGCAATAAAAATCATCGAAATGAAAGAAACTGTCTATTAAACAGTAATTCGCATTTCGCCGTCGGTTTACAGTTAACTGTAGGCCGAGCGTGAACTATAATTTTTTGCTCTATAATTTATTGCTCTTCATTCTATTTGCCACAGCAAACTAATTAAAACCGTTTTTAGACCAAAATATGACAACTAATATTTTTGTGTTTTAAAAGCACATTATAATTTTGTATTACGTAACGAAACATAAGATTTTATTTATAGTGTTCTGTGATTGAATCTTAACATTGTTTTTTAATTACTGCAATTTTTTAAATACTTTAAAAAATGTATTGTATAATAAATAGTCAAATTTAAACTGTAAAATATGAAACAATACGTAAAATGTGACCTAATTAGTTAAACGAAACAAACTAAAACTCATAATTTTTAACGGGTACATTAAGTATTTTAAAATAAACATTGTACTAAACATGTTCTTATGCAATAAGGGTGTATTCACACACATCATGACGCTTGTCCTTTACTGGAGTAAGTAGAGAGCACAGGAGTTTTCCTGATACGAGTAATGGGATGAATGAACAACAAAACGAAGTCAGTATCGTTTATCACTGATAGCACAAGGGATAACACTTCTCAGATAAGAATAAGAATACATTTATTCCATAATTATAGGTAATTACGATATTGATTGATAATTTCGATTGTACACGTTCTTAGTGACTTTCGCATTATTTATTTTGATTCCAACACACAGCACTAATATCCTATAAGATACAAGTAAAATACATAGTTACAAGTAAGATTTGCTTAACAGAGGTCGAAAGCCAGGCATTCATGATGGATGAATCCGGTTTCGCGCACTTTTCGGTGACCGATTTCAATAAAACTTGGCAAATAGATGTAATTCCAAGTACTTTTGAGGTCGGTTTTTCAGGACTCTGTACTGAGATTATATCATACATTAGTTTATATGTATTTCATTCTATATCAAAGAAAGTTTTGATATTTACGAAAATATGGTATTTTTCATAGCTATAAAGAAAGACATGAAACAGAAACATTTATGAATTTGCTTTTCACTCTACTAAATCTCGTAGTTTCACTTTTACGGCTGTTTTTTCCCTGAAAGTTTTATATACTATATCTACATGAGTTGTATAGTCGGATTTTTAATTAAATATAACAAAACTGAAAGCTGCTATATAATGCCACTATGAAGAATAATGGTGTCATATATATTGTATAGTGATGGGTTTGGTTCAGTTCTCAATGAATTCACTGACATAGGGTCAGCCAAAAAAACGTCAAAGTAAAAAAAAAGCCAACTTTACAAGGCACCGCGAGAGACACTTAACGCTTAATATCATATTAAGCGTCGCTTAATATCATATTAAGCGTTAACTGTTTTTGCGTCTCCTTGTAAAGTTGGTTTTTTTTGTCTTGTATCCCTTTTCACCAGAGATATATTATAGCCTGGATATAATAACAAACTAGTGGATTAGGTATTTTCACAAAAATAGTTGACCATGATATTCAATAAAAAATTATGTTGTTAGCAAAAAATTCTTTTAAAAATATATTATTTACTATTAACCTGCTGTATAAAATGAAGTTGATCCTTTAAGATAATTTTTCAACATCAACAGTAAGTATTCTTAATAAAATAGATGGCGCAGGTTCCAGCTATTCACTCATTCTTTCCACTCTAATTATAATTCAAACATAGTGTTACGTAATATTAATTTTGCAAGCAAATTACAAGTTAGCCCGACGCTGTCACTGCATTTTATTACATAAAATTATCAGAAAAAGTTCACTCTTACCATTAGCCCCGTGAGCAATGTAGACAAAAACGATCAATTATCACGATCAATTATCATCACGCATTGGTCGAAGATATTTTTATATGTGTATTTACAGAATAACTTTGAAGATATATGTAGCAGCAATTGAGACTGTTGTTATTGAATCTTATTATTAAACAAATAAGTAAATAGGTATTAGACAACATCACATACGTTGCTCTGGTCCCAAAGTATACTTACTTAGTACTACTAAAGCACTTGTGTTATGGAAATGGGAAACAACGACGGTACCACAAACACTCAGACCCGAACTTTTTCTTTTTTATAGAAAGTTGGTTTTTCTAATACTCGATCAAATAAAAAGATAATGTTTAGTTTAAAGCTTCATTGACATCATGCGTCTTTAAATGTGGTTGAGTATTAGCGCGTTCGCGCATTGCATCCGATTCGTATTCGTTCCAAACCCGAGACTATATAAATCTAGAAAACACGGACCCACTTCGGATGTGGCTTGTGCACTAAGTGCGATTCAAATCCGAGAATATACAAATATCGCTTCTACACCTAGAGATAAAAATGATCCCTGTGACATTTCGGATCGTCATTTCTAGGATTCGGAACACGTACTGCGACCGATTTGTATCAAATGAATCGGACGTAGTACGCTAATGCTCTTACTTATTTGACAGTAATTGTTTCGGACAGATGACGGACGGAGAACGAGAGTACAGGACTAGGACCTCAGAGATGGCGACACGATGAAAACCGGTGTGTAAACGATCACGGAGGTCATTATTCAGATAATAATAAACTTGGAACTCCTTGTACTATTAGCGTCCGAGCAACGGAATTCACTCCGGTGCACTACTTAGAACACCAACGGAAAAGTTAATTTCTCGTACCTGGAATCGAACCCGAGACCTCCACATCCAGCTCCCACACATTGGGCCACCGAGATCGTCGATAAACTTGAAATGTTCCAATTATTTATATGAATTGCTCTCTTTTAAATATATCGGAATATTCCAGGCCATGATAAGAACCGTTCTACTCAGATCTTCCGAATTAATACATTTGGCCCATGTTGTCTAGACCTACTCTAAGTGAAAGTATGATTCAAGTTTATAGTACTGTTTTATTGCTCAAATTAATTCGATCACATTCAATGCACAGTTCGATTGATAGAATGTATCACATGACTGACAACTGCGCATTGGAAAAATATAATAATAGAAATCGCGAAAATACAGCGTCGCTGTCAACAATCACCAAACATTATAGTACATAACTTCAGTGCGTGTTTTAATTCATTGTGTTATTGTTTTAAGACGTACTTAAGTTTAGTGCAAGTGTACAATAGAGCTTCATATTTGAATCATACCAAATTCAAATAAACGTTAATTTACAGATAACCTCCTTGAAGTCTAGCACATTTATTATCGTTTACTTGAAAACATACTCCGATGCTGATATCATCCTTTATTTGTTTTGACTATTTTTATTATTTTGCAGTGCATAAATTAAACCGTAAATATAACTAGATTTTTTTATTCATTAACAGTTCATTATTTAGCTTCGTTTTTTTCATAAATAATAACTTTTTTAGAGAGGGGTCCGTGTTATATAGGTTGACACGTAAGTGTAGAGATCGTGTATGAGTCTTTACCTTTTCTTGCACAACTGGGAATCTATTCTTAAACACTGCGACGTTTTTGCGATTTCACAATAATATCGTACCTTCAATATCTATAGAAAATTCACTAAAATATCTATTGTGCACAAAATTCTTGATATAAATATAGATAAGTCGCAAGATTGTGTAATCTCTATTAATACACATTTCGTTTTATTGCGTTTAAAACATAACTGAAACTTTAAAAGACTTTTTGCATTATATCAAGAGTTGTTAAGTCTGTATTGATTGATGTACCTAACTGAATGTAACGAGCCGTTGTGTCATATCAGTCATATAATAATTTTGTCAACGGTCAAAGTAACATCTGTTTCACTATTATACGGCGTGGTTCGTGAAATTCGGCGAAAAATATTGATGATCGAAATGCAACATTGTTTTTATGATACCAAGTGGCGGGACGAGTAAGTCGTGCGCCTGATGGTAAGCGACACGCTTGTCCAAAACAGTTGCAGTGCCATTCAGAGCTTTAAGTCACAACGATCTGAGAGGCACTGCCACTGCGCCTGTCACCCTGAAATATACGTTGACAAATCCTACGTGCCTGTAATTTCACCCTTACTCTTTAAAACCGAAACGTAGTGATTAATGCTCACATTACTGCTTGGCGGTAGAAATAGGTAAGGCAGTACATGGGCAGTACTTCTCTGGACGAACTCTTCCCCAGGGAGTTCTGCTGCTATTCGAAACTGTTGGTATTTCAAGATTTTACTATTCTGATATTTTCTCACTAACATTAGAAAGTGGCCCTTGAATTTGGCGTATATTCTACAGATTTAAATAACTATTGTTTTTCGACGCAGTAATTAACTGTTCGTGGATCCATTTTAAATACCATATAAAGACGTCATCACATCGTAATACTATAATGCAGTAATAACCAAGAACAAAATATTTTTCCAGATTTAATCTGTTGTATTGTTGTGAATACCGTCGTAATTGGAATAAATTTTCTCATGTAAATTGTACATTAAATGTTATATAAAATTAGTAATGCGAAATCTGAGAAATGAGAATAAAGTGAAACTATCTCACTCGTATTTGATGCTTACCAATCGTTTGTATCTTACATACTTATGATGCCTTCCTTATCATAATTAACGTAATCGACTTTTTAGCGAAATTGAGTTAATAACATATCTAGAACCAGCATAAGCACTTTTTTATATCTTATTTAGTTTCGGTTTTATTTTTAAGCAAAATGAGCGAAATTCACATTTTTTCAAAGAAAAATCTTTAGGGGCCAATATCTCGAGAGTTACCGAAATGGAAACGCGTTAGTTATAACAAGGTGGTCAGTATGGATTGTAGGTATTACCATGGTATTACATACACATTACGAGTGCTAAGTGCCAGTAATATTACGACGTCGCAATGAAACAGAACAGTGGATTGAATGAGCGTTACTTCCACGTACATTTTCTTAGTAAGACTCGCTTGGCAACTTTCCACGTTTACCAACGACACAGAGTTGTTTGAGAAATGTCGATGCTGTGTTGGCATGTTGACGAGAAAACGAAAGTGTAAACGTAAAGGAATCGTTATTTAATACAGGCTTTTTCATAAGAGGTACCTGATAACAATAAAGAAGTTAAATATCATTTGGGAATAATATTGGGAACACTTTGTTTGCAGGTTCCAAATGAGTCATAAGTAAAATAATTACTAATAATTTTATTATTGTTTTAAATTGGCACTTTTTGGTTTAATATGTAATAACATTAGGTAATCCATTTTTAATATTTTTAATAGGTACGGAATGCGTTTCATTAAGGCTCTATCTCCATAGTAGTTAGTGATCCTTGGAGTTACAAATTTACCCGAGGTCGTCGACTTTGTATTATAATTCAAATTTAAATCTTGATAATAAGAGCCACGCTCCCTGTGCGCTATGGCCTGAAAATATTTATATACTGGCAAATCCTTTCACCACTATGGCACGCATTATAGTGTATGCCATCGACATGATAAAAAGAGGCATAAAAAAGTTATCAACTAATTTCGTTCGAATTTTAAATTTAAAGTTGTTATTTTGCGGATGTGACTTATGTATAATAAGGTGCGATTTGTAGTCATCATTAACATTTGACTTTTGTTTTTTGTTTACAAGAAGTTTTAAAAACTTAATTTGAATATTCTCTAGCTTGTCGATGTGTGATTTAATTGTAATTGTGATGTTAATTAATTAACGAAGTAATTAGCAGTTAGCTATAAGCGAGTAGGTATTAGCAACACTGTATGGCCGGTATAATAACAGTGCCGATGGAATTTGGCTGCAACTGCATGTGCGATGAAATGTTGCATATGCATTAGTGTTGATTCGTGCGTGAATTATGCGCAAATTAATATAGATACACCTTGAATGTACAACTGACAAGATTTGTTAAGATTAACATTTTCAAAGAGAAAAAAGTGATTTATAAAAGACCATGTGACCGTGGGACTTGCTAAGAACCCGAAACATTACCTAGTTTGTTTGAATAAGAAGTATACGCGACTTAGATCCGACAAAAAAAAATCATGTGTAACAATCGCGAAAACCTAACAACTTGATCTTTTTGAGCTTTTATCATTATTGTAAACATTAAATACTGTATCTGATTCTCACTGATTGTGTTTAAACAATCAATTGAAAAATGGTTTAAGCGCAGGCCACATCACGATCGAAGCAAAATTTTAGTTCACGTAGCCGCGGTATCGTTTCATACATCTGTTCACACCGCGAACTAAGCTAACCGAGCTATGTCGCTTAGTTGGTTGCATGATGGTTGCATGCAGCAATGTGAGATAACCTAAGTTATCTTAGTTACGCTGGCGCGGCCTACGCTTTAAGCCGGTCAGAAAAACTTTTATGTCCATGCTATAAGTGCGAAAAAGACGTCTCACGTTTCGCTTCCAATCGGATCGCCAACGCGAAACGCCCAATATCATTCTCCTTATTATTACTACATAGACATTTTTTTTGACCGGCTTAATGCGAATTCGTATCGATAAGTGTGGTGACTGCCTAATTAAACATAGCCTATGTTGCAATTCTGGACACGCTTTCTACCAAATTCTTTGTATCCTTACGAAATAGTTCATTACATTAATGAATCCTTCCGAATCACATTCATCATAATAACAGCATACCTTTTATCATACCAATTGCAACGGACTTTCAGGATATACCTAATTTATCATGAATTAATGCGCATTACTGCTTTAATCGATTTCTTATTCCGTTCGATTCAATTAACTATTACCAACGAGCGATGAGATGACAGAGTGAGTAATGAGCAAAGTGACGCCAGACTAAAGGAAATGAGAGTGCTCGATGTAATCTTCTACAATATTTTCATAGACGTCTAAATCTACAGAAATAACAATCTTGCTGGACTAAATTGCTATCGTAACTGCATTAAATTGTAGCAAATCGTTTCTTTGTATTGTTTTCAATTTCTCATTAGCTCATTTGTCACTTAAGTAAATTTAAACGTATGTAAGAAGTTTGAAACCTGTTCCAATGCCGTTTGTACTTGTCATTTACTGTTTTTTACTTGCAATATACATGTTCCTACGGTCATTAAATTATTATTAATTAATCAACTTAAAGCATGTCAAACAAATTTAAAATATATTATTGTTGTGAAGTCTGATAATTATCATGAGCGTAGTGTCCATGTATTAAGGTTAAACCTGAAAAGCAGCATGAAGTGCTGAAGCTCCTTTTCATTAGCACTAGATTCCATTACATTTCCGAAACTGTACCTTTATTAACTTCATTTATTGTAAAATGATTGTTATTAATACTATTTAGATAGATAAATACTTTATTGCTCACACACAAGAACAAAAATAGTACATAAACAACTTTTTTTTTAATTTTTTTTTTTTATTATACTTGACAGGCAAATGACTCCACTCCACCTGATGTTAAGTGGAAAGTGGTATCCAAACGCGAAGGAACCTAGTGCAGCGATGAAACCCTAAAATTAATGTGGGCAAAGACGGTCTTTTCGCTAAGAGCGATCTCTTCCACACAACCCTTGAGTTAGAGGACAGCTAATCGGAACGGGAGACGTAGTGTGCCAAATTTACAAATAAAAAATAAAAATAAATTGTATAAATTAAAAAAAAATTAAATAAAAACACTTAGTAATTTAATATATTTAATAAATAACGATATATTATACCTACATAAATGTATGTATACATAAATATATCAAAATAAACTTATACTTACTAATAAATATACACACGGTGCAGACTAGGACCGTGTTAGAAGATATTTACGCATTATTAACATTATTAATACTATTTATTATATTATACCAATTATTTTCTTAGTGCTCGTGTAGAGTAAGTATTGTTTCGAATCTTTTGTGGCTAATTTCGAACCATTAATGGTTTAAGCCTACATGCCTTTTTGGCATTCAGTTCTGGGTCACCACCTTCAAACAGTCCATAACAAAATTCTTCCAACTATCACTGGTGCCACTTGGTGCACCAGGAACACTGAAATCCACGAATACACGGGGATTCCAACGATTGTCGAAGAGATGAACCTGTATAGACGTAAACATAGCAGTGGTTGATGCTAGCTACATCACGAGACCAAAACGAATGCATGTGTAGAGGCCGAAGAGTTGGGTTCTTCGTTTTTAACGCACTCACAAAATTGACACACAGTATAGTGAAATAAATTCCACTTTTAGATATTGTATATATGTATATGGTTTCATAATGGCACAGATTCAAAGATGTGACCTTACTATTTCTAACGCCCGATCTCTGTGTCAATTGCAACCATTTGTGAGAGAGATAAAGGACCTAAGACAATTTCGTGTTGTTTAGGCTTGGTGCATTAGCAGGAATACCATAATGCAATCTGAGGAGAGAAAAACCAGGAACTTCTTAACGAGCAAAAAGGTTGGCGTGGTAAATCAGATAGTGAATAAAACACTTGCTTGTATCGTCTTTATGTTTATAGTTGTCTGAATAAAATAGAACCTTCTGTTTTAAGGGAATTTTAAGCATATTTAGTATTAAAGTGGTTTTGGTTTGGTTTATAACACAGTTGGTTTATAAATACCCCGTAAATAAAACCGTCCCGTCACCAGTCACTTGGTACTTCAAAAAATATATTTAAATTAGTGTGTAATCGGAAATCCCTTACATTGCGATCTAGCCAATGGTTGAAGCGAAGGTAGCGATCGGTGGAAATGAAATAATTAGGATAAATATACAACAAGTTATTGATAGACTTTATAATCGTGGTTAGGCTTCCCACATGGCCCAGTTGTGTCATATCCGTGCATCGAATGGATTGACCGCGGCCAGCTTTATAGCACTCACGGTCCTATTGCTCGCAGTTGTAAGTAAAATGTAACTCCAGGGACTTTAAGTTTATTCAGACAGATTACTGTTACTATACAGTGAAGTATGTATAAAAAATTGAATAACTGCAGTTACGTAAACACGGAGGCGACTGTGTTAAGTGTAAGAAACCCTCATTTATTTGCTTCGTTCGTCTCAGTTTATAGCCTAGCCTTAGCGAAATGAAAATGGAGAAGGCTTGATGTACAAGATAATTGTAAGAGATGATGAAAGAGGAAAAGAAAAGTATAACAAATAAAATGGTATACAGGTATAAAAAGGAAAAAAATATCATAAAATACTCCCTATAAAAGTAACTAACACAGTACATATTGACCCCAAAAGGGCCTATACAACTATGTACTTTTGATAGTAATCGACGTGAAGTTTAATAAAATAAAGGTGATTTGTGATTTATGGGTCCTTTCGTTTCAAGAATTTTCGTGGTAGTGACGACGGATAGAACAAATGTAAGAATAGTGAAGGAAAAGGGAATTCGAAAACGATTCAAAATTTTAAAAATAAATGGCCAAGAACCATAATAGAAGATGATAAAAACGTGTGATGACGATGAAGAAGGTCAGCATCGTCACAAGTTACTTAATTACTGCACTACTGTGGGCAGAATGGAAGGATACTAACAGATAGCAACTAAGATGATTCCTGATGAAATATTTGAATTATCTATGATACTTACATCAAACTTGACATTTCGAACTGTGGACCGATTCTACTGTAAGCGGCATAGAATTGAATTTAAATCTCAAGTTTGTTAGACATACTTTTGACCGTGGAAAGCCACACATAACTTTTTGCGTTTGGTTATGAGCGTTCACTAGTCGAAATGGAACGGAAAATAACTGTAAATGAAACCCACAAATAAGTAGGTTGTTTTAATTTGGTTTAAAAAATGCTTATGTAATAAATACATTATATTTTAAAAAACTCGTGTATTATTAATGAAATTATTTCTTTTTTAAGTAAGATAAACCTTTTAAACCATTTATTTCAACACACATTACTTACACAGTAAATTAAACAGACTATTTATAAGTACAAAACATAAATTAAATTAATTCTGTGTGGGGGATACTTTCAGCATTTACTGAGCGGTAGAAGTCGTTCAGCACTGGTTTTCAGCCTGCCCCCGTAAGTTATTGTTGTTTAACATTTTTAAGTACATGTTCATTACAGCGTGCGTAGTTAAAGAAATTACATCAAAATAGTAAAGTAAAAGGGGCTCAGTAACTGTTAGAAAATTAGTTTGTAATCAACCGTGATATGCCATTAGATCCACGTCAACTTTTTAACAAAATTTACTTGTGATTGACTTTCGAAGTTAACCTGATTAGAGCCCTAATCTGATTAAGGCGCATTATGCAGATAGTTGTCACGTGGTGATTCCACCCTGACACCAATTGCTCTGCCGATGTAAGGACGAGATTACGAAATAGTTACTATTTTTTCCCGTCTCCTGCTAGAATTTAAGGACATCCAGTAGCTTACTTAGGAAGCGCAAAGTGCTTCCTCCACTAGTATCAGTCTATTCATAAGCGCCCGTATATTTAACTTGGCTTTTTTGAAGGCATTCTCTATCTGATTGGGATTTATCCGATATATTCGCCAAGACCGATCTTTTCCCACGTTTCCATATCTTTATGTTATTATAAACATTGCCAAGTGCATTTTGGAGCTCATCATAGAAACAAATTGAAATCGTCAATAAATAGTGAGTGAGATAGATTGCTTCACCATATACTACATCAATATCTTGAAAAATTACAATTTGTTGTTTTGAGGTTGTAATTGGTTGTTATTTTTCTATGGTTGTACAAATACAAATTTGTTGTTGATTTGTAGTAAATGAGATCATTCAACATATATTTCATACGTAAGTTTGTTTTGTAGTCAGACTAGTCAAAATATAAAACTAACACACAGAACATGCTATGACTGAAATGCTTAATAAAAATACGAAACAATACCTCTACTGTATTTGTTCTATTGTGAAGAAATACCTAATAACTACCTACAGACCTACCTATTTGTTTGCTACCTCTATTGTTTAATAGACGTGTATTAACGTTTTAAGATTGACAAAAAATGTTGCTTATTTGTATAATGTTAATTACAGGTGTATCCCTTTTTTTTATAAATATTATTGAATATCTCCATATACAAACGATATGCAAGAAGTAAGTGTACTTAATGATTTTAATAAAAGTACAATAAAAACATAGAAAGATTCTTGTTTTGTAATGGCAATACAAAGAAAAACTAGGATGTAGGGTTTTTGGGTAAAAAAGCGTGGGGAAGCCATGTCGTTATTCCAAAAGAGATTACCGAATAACAATGTTCGATAGTTTCGAAACAAAAGGAAACATTATAATTGTTACATTATTATGAAGTGTCTTGAGGAGAAATAAATAGAGTACGTAAAGCATCAGTTGGGATTAAATTTCATTACATAAGGAAATATGTTTTCGTGTTACCCATGTAAATATTTCAAGAAAGTATGTAAATTTTATTACTATCGCGATATCCACTGCGTAGTTAGAAGTTAAACCATAGGTCAAGGTACGAATAAAATTAAATAAATTTCTAGAAAGTTCTAAACAATAGATACAGGTGTTGATATGTATGAAACATTATAGCGTAAAGGAGTTACAAGGACATTATGGGCTTTGTTGTTCAAGGACCCTTTTAATTAGAGTTAACTTATAGCCTGCCTCTTCGCCACAGGGTAACTAATTCGACATACAAGGGATTTATTATTAAATTAAGTAGACAGGTAACCAAATAGATTATTGAACGAGTAACAGAAAACATCAATGTTAAATAATAATAATAATAATTAAAGATACGTAGATTTCTAAACAAAACAAGATTACTGTGTGTTATTTCTGATATGCAACGTTTTTCCATCGAGTTCATTTAGTAATGAATTCGAATGAATGCTGAAGCAGTCTTAATACTAACATTTGTAAGCACGTAAGAAATGCATCGTTGGTTATTTCTTATGACTTGTCTAAACACTGAAAAACAGATTTAAACATTTAGCTTGTCACTACGAATAAACACTTGTCTTTATTACGTAGCTTAGTGCCACTTTTGTTTTACATGATTTAAAAGACGCTTATGTAGCATTCATCGCCTTTAATTATAGTTTAAGAAAAATACTGGAAATTTTGTTAGTTGGATTGTATTATACTTATTATTATTAGATTATTCTCCTATGTATTAATATGGCGATATAGATAAATGTAGAGATACCTAACATAAAAGCGTAATAATCCCCGATTTAACGTATTGGCTATATTAATAAAGTAAATAAAGTACAAATATATAATTTTCAGTCTCCCTACTGATCCCATTACTGAGTTTTTTTTATGACACCAAGTGACGGGATGGGAACAAATCGTGCATCTCTATAAATCCAATGAACTCTAAGACAGCTTTATTTTTTGGTCATTTTCTGTTATTTTTAAACAGCCATATTTATTTAGTAATATTATGTTCCCCGAATTATGTGAAAAAAAAAACAAAAAAAAAAGAAGTTTGTGAAAAAAACAATATAAAAACAGAACAGGTCCAAAAATTAAGTTGGCGTATCGATTTGGTGTTAACCGAATCGCCATGTCCATGGCAGTTACAGTGCCACTCTGAGCTTTAAGTCGCAAAGACCTGAGAAGCACTGCCCTGAGACATAAGTGGACAAGTCTCATGTGAGAATACAATGATCGAATACATAGAAAATCTTTTCGGCGACTCGGTGGGACCCACGACCATGCTGCATCGTAGCATTGCCCTAACCATCTGAGCCAGGGTCCAGTTGTCGAGTCGTCGAAATTCTCCTATGTGTTTTTCTTATAGATCTTTGTACGGACTTTCAGCATTCGTCGCCGCGTCGGGTTGACGAAAAATTTTTCTTTGTGTTCGGTGTTTGTATTCATTATCATAACAAAACTAGTGTAAAAATCTCAATAAATATATAAGTCTCATGTGCTTGTACTTTCACCAGCACCCTTATCCGTCGAAAGCGGAACGCAGTAATGCTCACATTACTGCTTGGCGGCGAACTTTTTCACAAGGAGCTCTACTGCTGCGACAATGGTCCTAGATATCTTGAATAAGAATAAGACAAAATAAACAGTAGATTGTACAACAAGTGCATAAAACGCGTCATTTTACCAAAGACTAGTACATAGAGTGAATACTTAAGCTGAGAGCTCAGCTCTGCAGTGTACGCGATAAAAAAAATAAGGAAACTTTCAGACGTCGAAACCGCTAGATTGGTTTACTTCAGCTACTTTCACAGTCTAATGACATACGGCATTTTGCTTTGGGGTAATGCCGCCGATATCAATAGAATCTTTGTCCTGCAGAAACGTGCAGTTAGGGCAATTTACAATCTGGGCCCCAAAGTATCTTTGAGAGATAAGTTTAAGGAAATTAACATTCTTACACTAGCCTCACAATACATTTATGAAAATATAATTTATGTTAAAAGGAATAGTAATTTCTTTATGAAAAATAGTGACAGACATAACATTAATACGAGGAATAAAAATAAACTAGCTTTTCTTGATAGTCGTCTTCACAAAGTCAAACAATCATTTAAGGGGCAATGTATACGCTTCTATAACAAGATTCCGGTTGATATACAAAATTTGCCTTTCACGAGGTTTAAAACTATAGTGAAACAAAAACTTTATACTAAAGGTTATTATACAACTTCTGCGTACTTGGATGACAAAAATCCGTGGTAGTAACCCGTTTAGCTCATGGAGGTAGTCTCAATCTGATGTTTCAAATAAAAAAATATTGTAAATGTTATTTACAAAGAGCAACCCCTAGAGTTTCTTGCTCATTCTTCTCAGGGGAATCTGCCTTACGAATGAGCGGTAGTGTTTAACCATTGTGACGATTTCAAGTGTAATAATGCTTACCTATGAAATAAAGATTATTTTGAATTTGAATTTGAATTTTGAATTTGAATTTGAGGGTAAATGGGTTTATGAACTAGTTATACAATCTGCTTTTCACTTTGATTGCGAGGAAATTAAACAGCAATATTACAAATAAACGATTATTTCATTAAAATTGAATGTAAAATTACAACAATTGGTCATATTTAATGTGATGGTTTTTCCTGACATATTTAGTGTATTACTTTGTATTTTATTATAAACTTACTTTATTTAAAAAAAATCTAGTGTGCGTGGCTGTTGGCGCAGGCGTCATTGCCTCGGTCTTAAACAACGATTTTATTTTATGCACTAGAGCATAAAATCCTATTTTATACAGCCTACACCCAGCATAAATACGAACATTAAGAGCATGAGAAGTGAAAAATTACATTAGATCCAGCTATCTTTCATGCCACTTTCAATTCGTATTACCACTGAATGGTTACGTAAGTATATAAGTATATAGTAATTTCTTCAATATTATTATAACTCTAGCGTTTGTTTTAGTGCCAACAAACAAATGAACTTTGACGTTGAATCTCTATACCTACTGGCGCCCCGCCATTTCAGTGTTTTCATACAATGATTTTATAAGATCATTGTTTTCATAAGAAAAAAAATCTTTAAACAAACAATGTATGTTTTTAAAACACTCCTTTATACTTTTCGGGGCTTTTCTTTTTTATCATGGCACAAATATATCAATAATAAAATCAGCAATTGTAACCTCTTGAAATGCACGACTAGGTATAGAAATTGATAAGTGAAAGATAACCATCTACCGTTACGCAAATTCTAAGTTAGCTATCGATAATATGAAAACATTAGCTCTTGTCAAACAGTTACTTGACTTGGAGGAAGAATGATCAATGAAAATAAAAATTTTCTAATGTGTAACTTCATAAAGGAAAAGTTTTAGCAAATATTACACGACGACGTAGATTTCCCCGGTGACAAACATTATTCGGGATTATAGCTACAATGTTAGCAAGAACATTACCTATACATCTTATTTGCCTTTTTACGCAATTACTTCTTATCTACAAAAATGCAAACGTAAATGTAAACGAATACAAAGTGTTAGGTATGAATTAGAAAATAAAAATAGGGCAGTCGTATTAGCATTCAGCTATTTTGCAGTGAAGCATAACTCCAAGAGGTAGCAAGTTGCGTGACAACGGCAACCGCATAGGCAAATGCCGCAAATCGCGATGGCACGACACGGGGCGGCCGGGTCGAGAACCCGTGCACCGATCGACCGCGACTACACTTTTGTTTTCTGTACTATTATCGAGGCAGACAAATTGATCGTAGATTTTAACCCGACTGCTCGCTTTTTTCGGATATCTGTATGTGAACAGCTATAAACAGGTCAAGGGAACGGCTGGAGTGGAGGAGGCTACACCGATAAGAGTCTGGCTCTCAAATCGGATGATGATGTATGTCTGTTTCCTTGCCTCGGTTTGATGAATTTTTGTGTATAGGTTGTTGGTGCATATACCGACTCATTTTGATCCTTGGTGTATAGTATACGGCGGTTTGTGGGTGACATTAAATTGAATATTATTATTTAAAGTAAGGAATTCATTTAAAAGATCATAGGTTAACAACACACACTAATGCTTGCCATCGTGTTTAAAGGATTTGCCAATGTCGTATGCCGATTGTTGCTCAGAGTGGGCTAGATGTATATACAGGAAAGGAATGGTAGCCTCATTCGTGTACCTTCGTTTGATGATGCATATATTTAATAGCATGTTAGATATCTTTCACAATTTCTAGAAATTTCAAATTTGTTTAAATGATCTAGTGTCGTAAGGAACCGAATACCTATATTGACACATACGCCCCTTATGTAAACTCTCATTAAATACAATTTAGATACTTAACTACCTAACATGTAATGAATTCATGCTGGTATGACACAGAACGGGTGGGCCTATGGTATCTCTGATTCAGATATCCCCTTGAAGTTAATTCAATAGATTTGTGTTTATTGTTTTTGTTTAATTTCTGGAATAAAGTCTGTGGCTGTATTTTAGTTACACTTATTTCCAATAATAATGAGTAATGTATACGTACTCGGTGATTCAAATAAGGATAAACAGGGCACTGTTCTATAAACGGTTCGAAGTTATTTGTATTTAACGTAGAACACAATGGCGCAAAGAAGAATTCTATTGAAAACTGATTTATAGAGATATTATGATTTATAGAGAGGAAAACATTTCTATTAACAAAATATGTGAACATAAGCTTTATAAAAATAAAGGATTTTTTAATAGCTAACATTTATAAACATTTACGTAAATGCTCACTTGATCGGACAGGTTGTCGCACCATTGATGAGCGGCGGTCTTCTTGCCTCCATTGAGACCGTTAGGTAAATGAGGAGTGAGAGGTGCTCCGGTGAACAGGTCTTCAGTGAGACTGGCGTCAGAAGTGATCCGACCTCTGAGGTCGGGTGGAGGTCCTTGAGGACCCACGAAGTCGAACTGCCCGTCCCACATGTCATACTCCAGCTCTAGACTGTCTTCGACTTCAATCGATTCACCCATCGCGGCTCTCGACCGATTGAATATTCCCGATTTAAACATTCAAACGAACTTTACAATCGTTCAATAAGTTAAATATCTTTGGATTTTTTCCAATATTGCACTATAATATCCAATTTTACAACTTAATACGTTTGACTTCAAAAGATTAGAATAGTTATGTTGAAGATAAAGCTAAGATTTTTAATGGCACAATTCAAAATTAGTGTTTGGTGTCATAAGTAAGACCTTTGCTCATAACTGAATTTAATTGAGGTAACACTTGCAGTGGTAAATCACTTTATGTCACATCGTTCACATGCAAGGCTTCACTGCTTTCTGTAGAACATATAAGCACTGCAAGAGTTGTTCGCACAATTAGTAATGTCACGAGATTTGAATATCACTAATTAGCGTCGTATACGAGAATTAAGATGATATCGGGCAATATTAGACTCCGGCGAAGTCTGTTTAAAACTTTTGATGGTTGCTTTGTCATCGTCAAGGAAGGCTCGTAACGTAACGCGCTGTAAGCCAACAGTCGCGGCTGTGAATATCAAATTGATCTCGGAGAAGGATTTCTTGTAATTAATCTTATCGAAACGAAACTTTAGTTGGTACGTGATGTTGGCACACGGTCGCGATCGGTACTAACCGGCAGCGAGCGGTCGGCCGGCGCGCCCCACCCATTGACACGACATGATTATCAGCCGTGGCCCGAACGCTTGCTCCACCGAAGCCGCGGCCAACAAATAAACATTATTCGCTCCCTGTACGCGTACGGCTATTTGATGGCAGTCTCGAGGCAATAACCCCTTTCATAGGTTCCCCCAGTCTGGCGGCATATTGTAATTTTACGGGCGAGGGCCCATCATGATTACATTGGACAGTACCAGATGGCAAGATGATTGAGATTAAGAAACTGTTGTATCAAGATATTCGCCACAATTTCAAGGTGGTGCCGTGAATCATCTTAGTGGCCATAATGATGCACGTTAATAAGTAATGTATGTAAGAGACATATAAAGGTGTACATTATAATAAACAATTGTGAACAGTATTTAAAAATTCGATAAATAAACTGGTGAAATAAATGAAAGTAAATTTATTCGAAGAGAAAAGAACGCGGTGCCAGATAATATGTAAAACCATCCTTCTGAGATAAAGTAATCACCTCATAATCGATGCATGTAAAATAATGTCATTACGCAAGAAAGTGACTTTATGGTATGGTGGAGAAACTAAATGTATATAGAAAATAATAAAAGAAAATATCAGTATCATAGATGGTATACGCAGAATAAATAAAGAAGCTAGGTTATTTAATATAGCATTAAAATTGGATGTGTTCATTGTTTTTTTTAGACTAGGTCGTGCGAAAAAGGAACTGAGAATTGTAAGCTAATGAACGCACTCTAATCCAGGCTAAGGAAATAAAATTTACTAAGCAGTAATGAAAATAATACTTGAAATGTTTTAAAGAACAAAAGAAGAAGTAATGTTGAACGGAAACGAATTTTAAACATGATAATCATACCGCACTTGACGTTATTTTTATCGTAAGTACCAATATGTATGCCAGAAACAGATGTAGTAAAAGGTTATTTGTACATAAACTAAATGGGCATTTAAGATTATTAATTTTAAAACCTTTTTGACAACGGCACATCAGACTACACATTTTTGTTCGAAAATCACCTCCAGTGCAACGGAACAAGATACGTCAATGTGTAGCTTGACGTGCTGGCGTGTATACTCCATCAAATTCAGATTGTTTGTTTCTGTTTGTTACATAAATATAACAAAAAGTTCTTGGATAACGTAATAAATTAAATAAAAGAATTTCAAGTACATCAATTAGGTTTCTTTATCGATCTTCGCATTATTACCTAGACTAAAACATTTATTGAGTTACATAGCTCTGCAAACAAAAGGTCGGACATTCTCAGCAATCTCCATGAAAGTAGACAGCATAACCTCCATTATACAACTTTATAAAACAATTGCAAACACACGGAACAATGCACTCTCATACATTTTAATAATGTTTTTATGAGGCGAAATGTTGCAAACAAGTAGTATTCGATACATCAAGAATCCGAACAAAAAGTATTGGCAATTTTAGGACAACTGCCGTCTCAATATGCAGTTATTCTATTTGTAAATGTTGCAAAGGAACCTGACTCTACATCTTTTATGTATTATGTGTCATTTTCAATGTTACTGTTTTGTTATATCTTATCGAAAGATATTTCTCGATATCACGTTTTCTACTAAGGTATCTCTTAAAACTGTTATCTTTTTATACATTGATGGACTCGGAGCGTTCTTCTTGAATTGTTCCAATGGTATAAGTACTGACTCGTTCGTCTATAGTATCTATAACATCATTGCGATTTTACCTTTTGATCATTATTTATAAATTCCATTACACTTTTACCTATTGTTAACTGTCTAACTTTTCAAATTCTCCTTGAATTGATTTTTTTCGATTTGAAATTTGGGTTTTCATTATCTTTTCTGAGCATGCAAGGAATTCAAAACGAAGTTTGCGTTTTTTACGACTATGAAAACTTTGATGTTTTCTTTCGTCATGTTATCGCAGTTAGACATGCAATGCTGTTTGGTATTCCCCCTTAGTCGTTCATTATGAGATTACTCAACAGGGAGGGTAGAAATACGATGTATTCCAATGTTGGGGATATACATTTTTGTACAGGGTGTTATTTCTAGAAGTATAGCTGTGTTTGCAGTTTACCATGCATTACTTGAGTACGTTGTTCTACAATCAATCAATATGAATAAATTCGTTATGTCTGGTGCATTTTATATAAATTTGTTTGCGAATGATACTCAATTTCCAAGTAAGATAAAACAACGGGGCAGTACATAGCTTTAACAATTTAACCAATTTTTAATTTGTACAGATTTTAGCTGGGAATCACTAACGCGAGGGATATTGACCACCCTGTCTGTGTATTCAAAGTAGGGTAACAACCACGAGGGTGGGGTGCGGCAGTTCGGTGAATAAAATGGAGTGTAAAGTCAGTCATGGGTAGTATTTACTTGCTTTTCGAATAATTGATGAACGATTTCGTTTTTTTTTGAAATGTGCAAGCATCTACGTTATCTTTCAAAAAAGAGGAAGTACTTTGATCTGTTCTTATCGGAAACGGTATACTACAGTTCAATTTATCTTAAGTGTTAAACTTGCTCCTGTCCAGTTCAGGAAATTATTTCTTTAATAAGTAATTATCGTTTGCCTAAAGGAATTACAATGTATACTTATTTAAATGATTTCTTTCACCAAACTTAGCTTACCGGGATATACCTATGTTTTTCTTTCGAACATCTTTTAAAAATATTTCGGTACAATATCCCATAAACCAAGAACTAATAAACATACCTGAATTATTCTCTGACATAATGGTTGTCAACAGTTCTCTCCTATTTGGTTGCTACCAACTTATAAAAAGGAGGTGAGAAAAAATGTGCTCATAAAGTCTATCAAGCAGAAACATTGCTATTGACTGAGGATGTAAGTTGGCACAGGTACTGTAATGTAATGTGATGACAAATTAATGAGATGACAGTACCCACTTTTCCGCATTCCAAAGAAACAATACTAGAAGACCTTATGTAGGTTCAAGGGTGGAATCAATTACTGGTTTTGTTATGCTAGAGAAGATTTGGCATTAAAATAGATGATGAGTGAACGGTACTTACATAGAGTACTTATAAAACATTATGTGAAATACACAAAGGTAATGAAACGAAATAAGATTAAGATGTTAGATGCAGCTAGAAACCACCAAATCTATTGTGGTCACCAAATATTCCCTAACATTGAAGTTTTGTGGTTACCAATCTTGATTAAACATTTGATCTTATAAGCATTGATAAAGAAACGGTGTTCTTTTGGCTTGTCTTCGAAAACAAGTCACTTGACATCAATTCTCCAAGGTCAATTATGTACAATTTTCAAACTCATACTTCGTCGTCATGTTTCGTAATTACGTAGTTTTCAGGAAGTATAAAACTTTATGACGTGAATTTTCCAGCTCTTACGTTCCTGGATGACATCTCACGCTATAATTAGACTAGAAATAATAGTAATTATAAGATCTAGTCTTAGAGATATCGTATACGCATTCGCACAGGCTGTCGATCTTCGCGCCCTAAAAACTGAAACAATTTCTTTACTCTCGTATCCTAGATTGGTGACGTTGCCCCCAGGTCGGTTTTATTTTAGATTTCTGGATAAAACTGCTCTGTGTGGCACATAGTCTATTATGACTTTCAGTGGTTTCTTGTAGACAGTCAGGTTTGAACGTTACAACTCTTATTTTATTATAATTATAAGACCTAAGAATGCATTATTTATTGCCCTTTTGCTTACTTTTCTGGTAGTTTCCTTTGGAAATTAATGATGTTGAGACTTTTTACGGATCATGTCTCACATTAATCAGTCAAAGTTCAATCACATAATATTCTTGTGTTGTAAAATCTTAAAGTAATTTTATCATAACGAACTTTTGTTACATCTGGTGTAAGATCTTTATTTACGCCGTCTCACAATATATCTAAAGGAGGATCTCAACTGTTCGTAACATGATGCGTTCATTGTTTAAACTGAACCAGAAGTCGTATTCTTTAGAAAACAGGCAAAAAATCTTTAATAATAGGGGTTAGGAGTTAAGTTGCAATGCGTTATGTGTTTTATCTCAAACGCAAGACAATCAGCACACAATATGTTTGCTTTCGCACGCGTTCGTTCGCACCACTTTCAGTTTCATTGCGTTTTTTGGTGTAATGTAATTCTTCTGTTACAGGGTTGTATTAATCAAGATTTTATTGCCCTTTTGCGCCTCTAATAGACGTGGGTATTTCGTCATTGTATTTGTTGTACTACTTGATTTTAATTGATAGTATTTTTTCATTTGAAAATAACATTACTAACGCTGATTTAAAGTGTTTTCTTGAAAATGTTAGTCGGGGTACAGGTAATCTAGAATAACGCTAACCAATAGACACTGGCAAGTGTGTTGGTGAGCAATTTAGCTAACATTCTCTCAGACAAAATTCGAGCTTAGCGACTTGACAGCTGTTTTAATAGAAGTTAACTAGGTTAAAAGCATCTATAGAATTCTTTTTTTATCGATTTATTTTAAAATACATAGAAAGAGTAATTTTAACACCGTTGCACTATAGTGGAGCAGAACCCTCTGAGCTAAATTTTACCCGCAAAAGATGACATTTTGTCACCAATGCATTTTTTTAGACAAATTGTGAAAAAAATGCAATCGAGTCGTGTGTATGCATTTACCCTGGTTGACTTCGTAACCTTGGTACAGTAAAACCACATGTGACCATACGCCAAAAGTGCTTTTACCACATGAAAGTGAAACAATAATAACGACTACGTTTATGTGAAATATAATTCGTTATCGACTAATATCGACTCTACAATCTTTAAGCCTCTCTCCTGAAATACTGTCTTTTGCAGATGTGGCCTGATTACACCAAGAGTGTGGCTTATACATAAGAGGTTTTATGTTCTTGTATTATATCATAAATTCAGTTATCCAAAGATGGTGTTAACTAGGTTATAGTGAAGGAGATAATCCGGTAGCCCTTGTAATAAGCCATATAATGCAATAAAGCCTTTAGATAATGCAATAGCTTATACATACAGTCTTCGAAGATAAGATAAAACCGGCCGATGTTAGTCGTTTATGCAACCCGTTCAATCTCTATTGAGGTGACGAAGTGACAGCTTTTGTTTACTATCTAGGGCAATGATTCCAAAAGTGGTGATATATTGACCCCCCAGGGGTCCACTCCACTCTACAAGGAGTTCATGTCAGAGAAAAAATATGAGGGGCAAGAGACGTTAATAAGGATCCACAAGAGAGGAACCCATTTAGGCAGATCGTGACTAAAAGTTTGGATGGATTGACATAAATACAATAATCAATAATGCACTGTTTAGTGCTTATGTAAATACATAAATATATAATTTATGTATTTACATTTATTTCATATAATAGACCTACAAATTACCTTTATAGACATAATAAAACACAACGTATTTTATTAGATAAATGTATAAAACTTAACATTTAATTACGTAGCTATGTACACATATAATAGTTTCTTATAATAGATATAAATTACCAATGAAGTAAACATTTTACAATAAACAAGATATTCGGTTATATAAATGTATAAAATAAGCATGTGTTTTTTTGTTTATAAATTTCTCACCATACGGTCAAAGTTATCGAAGTTAAGAAGCACTCAAAGTGTGTTAGCGTCAAAAATATATTTGAACTTGATGAGTTTGTAAAAAAATCCATATGAGTAAGGCAGGGGATTACTAAACAGAACAAATTGATACGTAGTCTACGAGATCCAAAAGTTTGGGAACCTCTGATTCAGGGGTAGAGTTAAGTGACGAGGAGCAGTTTCAATGTTGCTGATTTTATACAAAAGTCGGTGTACGTCGCCTGGCACCTGGTTGTCAGAACAAAGATATCGCTGCGTCTAGTATCATAGTCAGTTGTGGTACGAATGCTACTAAATTCCGCTTATCAAAGTGTCATGGTTATATAGTGGTCGTGTATTGCTTGTATGATGGATGACCGATACGATTTTTATGCGCAGTTAACTCTACAAAATATCTTGATAGTTCACAGATTCACTCTCCATTATATTGATTCAGTGTATAAATAAGAATCCACATTTTAGTAGCAGTGGAGCTCCTTGTGAAAGAGTTCGTCCAGGAAAGTACTGCCACTCTGCTGATTTCTGCCGCCAAGCAGTTATGTGAGCATTACTACTTAGACGTTCCGATTTTGAAAGGTGCTTCGAAGCTGGCGAAATAACAGTCGCATGGGACTTGTCAATTGTCATTATGTCTCACGGTGACCGGCGCAGTGGCAGTGTCCCTCGGAACTTTGTGATGTTGAAAGCTCTGAGTGGCACTGCAACTGCTATGGAGAAACGTGTCGTTCACCACCGGGCATACCTGCATACCTCAGCATACCTGCCCCCGTAGCATGGCTGCGCAAGATACTCGCGACGCGCGCGATAAAATTGAAATAAGCGCGCCTTATTGGCTATCTAAATTAGATCTGATTGAGACAGCCCATAGCGTGCTCTTATTTAAATTTTATCGCGCGCGTCGCGAGTATCTTGCGCAGCCATGCTACAAGGGTTGGTATTTAAAAAAAATCCATTTTATGTTTCCTGCATTTTAGAGCTGTCCACATAGATTTACTGCCTCAGGTTAAAATGTATTTATTTATTTTGTCAGTAAGTAAAATGTCAGGAAAATAACAACTGCGATTCTAACCTCAGGCAGGAAGGAAAAGATAACACTTTAATTATACATAAATGTAACAGTTATATGTACTTTTGCGGTTTATTGTCACTCAAACAAACGTCCGTACCATTGAATTTGTGACGTAGGTAGGCAACTCCATTTGATGAGGCAGTAAATGTAATCAGAAATTCGAAGTCAATATCTAGGTCTAGTTTAGATTCTTTTTACCTTCTACTGTACTGCACTACTAGAATTATCCCTATCTGCGTCATTCTTGGATTGTATGTCCGTTTTGGTCTTACTTTTTTGTAAACTGTATTTACTTGAAATTTTGTATTCATTATGGGTTAATTCTTGCTCATCTTTGACTTTTCTCCCGTCAAAGCGACAGGGTTACACTTTGACAAACATGGTTCTAAATCCATGGAAGGGTTAAAGGTTTGTAATGGGTGCTCTCTTGCTGCTTCGCGTTCTCTGTTTGCTTCTTCGCGAAGATTCTTTGATCTTTCTTCCACGATGTTATTAGCTATGACAGCTTTGATAAGAGATTCGTACTTTCCTGTACTTCCAATGCAGGTTTACAAAATTGCCAGCAGCAAATGCTGTACGTATACCTATGCATAATCCCATAAACGTCACTTATATCCAATTTCAATGGGGTCGTTTTAGCCGAGTTCTAAGTACAACAAAGTTTTTCATCTTTACAGGTATTCCATTTTCCGAAGTCCATGTTAGGTATTTAGTTTTACGAACATCAATTACGAGTAGATAAGCTCCACAAAACAATGGAACGCCTGTGGGTGGCGTGTGCGCATAGTGTAGGTGCCTGCAAGTGTGTCAAGGATGTCAGGAGTCCGGAGAAACGCCTATCATCATCTCGATTACTGAGCTTGATCGTCACCTTGTTTATTAGATTGTTTAAATTATTCTTAAGGTTGCAATAAGCGAATGATATCATAAGAGTAAGTCAGGATCCAAGTGTCTCAAGTTTTTTTCATACACAATTAATTGGTTTTTTAACAACGTAAGTACTTCAATCTTTCATACAATTACGACAAAGTCTATCTATGGCGTTTCTAAAACCATTGTTCAAGTCATGTCGTCTTATAACTTTATCTATATAGATTGACCATTGGCATGAAGTTTCTCGAAGGACCTATTGTTTAGAATGTACTAATAACACTTCTATGCACCTGGGGACAACTATTGTAAATGTATAGGTTAACTGCTAGGTGTCGGATTAGAGTTTAAAGTGAGATAAAATGTCGATTTTGAAACTTGAAATACGAGTAATGTGGTTGACGTTCAATAATTCATATTTTATAGTCTTAGATTGATTTTGAGATAGTGTTTCAGGTTTCATAGGCGTCTTAGATGATCGATCTCTCTGTTGTATTCTCAAAACTAGTGCTAAAGATTCAGAGAGCGGTTTATTATGTATGCCATTAATTCGAATTAGTCTTTAATCTTGTTCCATATTTTGAAGGAATATTGGCCATTAACACAAACCCATTTGTCTAATAATAGTCGTGTTTATCGTATAGGAAAGGATAGCGACGCACGCACGTAGGACCGGAAACGGCGCGAGCGCAGCTGAGGACTCGTTTCCGGCGGCCATTGCGGCGATCTAGTGCGACTATGAAATGAACCGGCACGCTCCATTGTTAGAGCCCTTTCCTTTGACTATTAATGTATTTATATATTATTTGAATAGAGATATTGTACATAATATTATGCTGATTGAGTTCATTGGACAGTAATATTGAATCGTAATGGAATTTAAATGTGATAATCTTTAATTATTGATAGTAAACGGAAATACAGTCAGTACATAACAGTACTTTTGATCGGTATAAATATAAACGTACATTTGGTTCAATTTTTAGAAATTTTTTCAGCATTATTTACTTTATGACCTTCACACATTTGTTTAAGAATGCATAAACTTATCTGTTTATATTTACACAGTAGCCATATACTTCTAAAATATACTGTGGTAACACAGTTTGAGTAAACTGTTCAAATTCGCATGTGTTGTCACCAAATGTTAAAGCACGTTACGCGTATTTATTTTAGATTTTGGCTGCAGGCCAGCTCGACCTTGCACGGAGAAAGGTGGAAATAGGTTGCACTTGGGTTAGTTTCTAATTCTATAGCGCACTTCTCAATTAACGGCTAGTAAAGCCGTTACAGGTAATATATACTTCACCCTGTTTTCCATCACAGCCACTGGCTGCGATACTGATATAAATCATGCGCCTCATTAACACGCATCAGTACTTTAATTTGAAATATACTATGAACTTTTCGGTGATGAAACTTGCACGTCGAAGAAGGTTCACAACCCGAATTGAGCCAGCGTGGCGGACTATGGACCAAATCCTCCTGAGATGAGACCCATGATGATGATGAAGGCCTTTCTTTGGAATGTTGTCAATTTGGTAGTGGTACGCTCACTCGAGAAACGCCCAAGAGGAATCTGTGATCACAGATGCGTTGGTAGGACGATAACAAAGCACTGGTGAAAACAAAGTGGTTAGAAACTGCTCAAGATCGGGAAAGATGGCATAAACTGAAGGAGGCCTACACCTTAGAGGTTGAGAACGGCTAAAGAAGAAGAAGCTCGCCGGTCGGCCCCTACAAAACGCCCACCGACACGTTCCTTCTAAATCTGTTTCGTCAATCTTCTTTCTTTCATACTCTTTGCATATCCGTACCAACTAAGCATCCCTTTCTCTATGTTTGTCACTACATTTTCTTGCATGCCGCCAGAGTTCCTACTACCATATTTCTCAAGCTCTTATTTCCAATATTAATTCTATATTCATACTTCTGCCAAACCCAACAGCTAAATATAAACTACAAATGTATAAATTGTAAGGCTGATTGTTAAATAAAACTTCAACTTTCTTTTCACTAAATTAATCTATAAAACTTATAGTTTTAAATAGCCTTATTTTGAAGTTTTGCGCTTGAGTTTGGCTATTAAAATAATCAGGAAATATGGAGAAGTAATAAGTCATTACCTACTCGTTAGGTTTAGCTGATATTGAGGATATATCACGGCGAGTTTGCGATCGAATTGCATAATTTGATTCCGCCTTCCCCTTTCCATCACCGGGGGACTAGGCGTAGGCTGGGGTTCCACCCCTATGTTGTGGATATTCTAAGTATTCTCACGAAGCGCTTCGCTTCCACATTTATATGGCGAACTGTTATGGAGTGGAATTCCCTGCCTGCAGACTTGTTCCCTGAACGTTATAACTTGGACCTTTTGAAGGCGAGAGTCAATAGACATTATTTAGGCGTGCATCATCGACCACCTCATCCATAGTCGACCTCATCGTCACTTTCCACCAGGTGAGATGGAAGTCAAGTGTGCACTTATTTTTTATAAAAAAATAAGAATTGTCCCTTTAATAATTTAAGAAATTAATCGATTGAGTAGGAAATGTAACTATTTTTCCGGATTTAAATCGCGTATATTTGTTTTTTCAAACAAACCAACGTTTTGGACCCTTTACAGGTCGCGGTTGACTGAATTTTTGTTTTTTCAAACAAACCGAAACGTTTCTAAATTTTCTGTTTCTTCATTCTTTAATAAACATTTATTAGCTCCATAGTTTTAACAAAGATATTTCGATTATTTATTGCAAGGCGTGAACTAAATTCGATTCCGCGAGTGGTTATTTTCGGAATGGTAACGCCAACGGTTTGTTTTATTCGATCATCGTTCCGTATTATTTGCGTGACTAAAGTAATCTACTTTTAACGTTTAAGAAAATAATTTCATGAGACACGTTAATTTGACGAATTTAGAGATATTTATTTTAATTTTAAACAACGAATCAATACAAATATTTAAAATATAATTATAGTTTTGTTGTTTTAACTTATTAAGCATATTTGAACCGACTTCAAAAAAAGGAGGAGGTTCTCAATTCGACTGTATTTTTTTGTATGTATGTTACGCGATAATTTGTGAACCGATTTTGATGATTCTTTTTTGTTGGAAAGAGGGTACCTCAGTATTGGTCCCATTTAAATTTGAAGAAAATATTCCACCTCTAAAGGTGGCAAACTAGGGGATGTATCCGGTTTCGTGCACTTTCCGGTAACCGATTTCAATAAAACTTGGCAAATAGATGTAATTCCACGTACGTTTGAGGTCGGCTTTTTATAATTTGTTATTGAATATCATGATATTTTTACTACCATGATATTCATCTATTTTATGTGAAAATACTTTAATACTTGATACAAAGACCCAACAAACACCAGTCTCGAACCAGGGTCTGTTGCCTCAATGTGGCTACTGATAATCTGTTTTGTACTGTAACGTGTGTATCTACACCACACGACGCATTGTGGTCTATTTTAAAACTTATACCCATTAAGTTTAAGTTACAAACAGCACTGAGTAAAGTAATGTTCACAACATGTCCGTGTTATCACTCCTGAACAATGCAAGCGGAAGGAAATTGACGTAATGACTTGATAAAACAATGAGGCCGAGGACTACATAGATGATAAAAACAATTTCCGAGTATCGTGAGGAGTTTTCTTGAAAATCTCATATACATGCGATGTCTCATGAAGCATTGCTATCGTAATTGGTTGGCGCCATGTTGGCGCTTATTGATGATTCTGTTTTGTATAGTAAAATATTTGACACGATGGAATTGTGTTCAGCCAATAAAAACACAGTCGCGCGTTAGAGACACAGTATGCCGCTAGGACGCTACAGTACCAAAATCATAAGGGACACCGTGTGTCTCTATGACGCGTGACAGTTAAATTACGATATTATAATTTCTTACGGAGAATCAGACACGTTATAATATCTATAGATAATATTACTGCGTACATATGTACGCTTACATGTTGACATAAGTATGTACAGAGGCTCACTCGTTGGCATAGGTACGTGACGAAAATTACCTTACATTGTTTATACAGGCGCGTGTTTTCGACTGGAATAATGCTAGGTTAAAGAAACTACTTCAACATATTTTTTCGCGAACAGAAGACTTAACGTATTGGTAGTTGCAGACGATATAACAATAAGTTAGTAGCAGTAGACTCCTTGCAAAAAAGCTCGTCCAGGGAAGTACTGCCATCTTACCTATTTCTGCCGCCAAGCAGTAATGTCAGCATTACTGTGTTCCGGTTTTGAAGGGTAAGTGTGCTAGTGAAATTCCGGCACATGGGACTTGTCAATTTATGTTTCAGGGCGACGGGTACAGTGGCAGTACCTCTCAGACCTTTGCGATTTAAAGCTCTGAATGACACTGCAACTGTTCTGGTCGTCCCGTCACTTGATATTAGAAAAAAAAAGGGCGCGGTCCCATTATGTCGTGACGACATATAGTCAGTCCTACAGTGTAAAATGTCGTGGCTTGTATATTTAAAAGAAGTTGTTCATACATAGATCAACACTGTCATTCAGGACAGGAACAGACTGTCGTGACAATGGAAGAGCTAGAGCAACAGTCGTCAGACGATAAATAAATCGTCACGATAAAAATGTGTCGATAGATAATAGCAGCTTAAAACGATTCTGTCGTGGATCGATAAATTGTCGTCACGATCTAGAGGGAACAGCTAGAGACGACAGTCGTTCTACGATAAAATAAACGTCCACGACACAGTCACGACAGATAGTCGTGATATGGGAATAGGCTAGACGCGACAGTCGTCCAACGAAATTTTTTGTTGTAGACTTTAGGTGTACAATTTTAGGTTGATATTGATCGGTAAATATAGCCACTGACCTTATAGTTCAGTCCCTGGACGTCTTCTTCGAGTGAGACATCAGAGTACATGTCGTCTGCCGGCTCCCCGCCCGACCCGCAGCCGGACGAGTTGAACGACGACGACCGATACAGCTGGCTGCAACAACACAACATTTACCTTTTTAGACCCTATAAATTCTAGAATGAGAAGTGGTTAGTGGGCCAAAAGTCCAACTAATCATATTAAGTCTAGGAAGAGAAAAAAAAATACCCAGAGCAATTACGGCATACGTCTCTCAATATAGGTCGACCTATTTAAAAAAAAGGTAGGTTGAAGTTAAGTTTGTAAAGGTTTAGTTTTAGTAGTAGTAATCCTTGTCGACTACGTCAATGACGACATTGCATTACTGTTAATCGTTCGACTGGTAAATTACCTTAGATATTTTTATTTGGTTCTCGAACCCTTTAGACTAGGCCGACTACTTTTTTAGGTTACGTGTTAGAGTACGTACGTTCCCATTATTATTCACGTGTTCCATACTCTAATTTTGTATCAATTATGAATTACCTCCACTAAGAAGGTTAATTAGATGACTGACCTTATTTAACTTAGCTTGGCGTAATTGTAGCATTTAATTAAAACGATTATCAGCGATAAAATACATATGACTTTTTAAACTTATTTAATAATATCTAATAAATAATATTTTTTCTGGTTTTTATGGTTTGGCTATATAATGCTAGTTCGACAAAGTTCTATCTGTAGTCTGCACAAATTTTTATATACAGTACCGACATCTATTGGCAGTATGCCGCAACATTACTGCGCCGTTTGGGTTTGTGAAACGTTGCGCGAACTAATACAGTGGTCACGAAGTTAATAGTTCTGTCAAATTCCGCTAGATGGCGCTGTATGCTTTAGTATCTTTACAGTCACAGTGTAGTCTTCCATTTATCCTTGGATTATTCCTAACTTTATTTCTATTATTTGTTAAAAATAATGTGTGTATTTACCTTGCTAAGACATTGGAGCCAATTTGCCGCTTCCCGGAACTAAAACAAATAAAATGCAAGGGTTAAAAAATTTAAGAACAAAAAATTTGTAAGTATGCATAAGTATTCTTTTTTCTATTGTCGATATTGAAAGATTTTTGCAAATGTAACTATAGTTTAAATTGAAGCAAAGACGACGAAATACAATTGCACCATGCAAGATCTGTTTTGCAGGTATAGTATTTATGTGACATTTGGTAGATTGTTCAGGAGATTTTTTAGGTTCTAACAACTGTTTTAAAATATTTACATCATGTTTTAAGCTTCAATTTTAAATAAAAATCCTAAATTTAACTAAAACCAAAATTTAATTTTAAAAAATGAAAAATCTACGACACGTCGTTTACGTCTTTTCTACAAAACACCGAGACGTTTTGCGGACAAATAGAGGTTGGAATGACATATTACACGTAAGACAGACACCGTGAGGTCCTACGATATGACTGGAAATCACGTATTATGATAATCATTGAAAAGTAGGTCTGACACTGTGCTCTACGAATATAGCATTGTAAATAACTGTACAGTATATTAAACATTTTAAGCCATGGTAACTAGAGGTAACGCGCGTGGTGAATTGTACAGTGATATTATAAATTACGCCAGCAATTAACTCGTTTACGGACCACGTCCGGTGAATTTAGGTTATTCGACAGTCTAGGAGAAAGAAGGAAACATTTTTACATGTAACGAGTAATTAGTACATTTATTGTAGTACGTGTTACGTAAAGCTATATTCTTCTTATCATCCAATTTAATAACCATAATACGCACAATTATGAAAGGGAGATGCGTATCAACACTTATTAATGTGTAGCAAAGAATTTTGCTTTAGTGCTACGAAATATAAGAGGCATTTCTCTGTTAGAGATGTAATCGAACGCCGTACCAGCACTGATTAATGCACAGATTACTGCCTAACTTCGTGCGAAGGAGAAAACATAGATGAATTTGCGCTAAATCAAGTCATGCGTGATATTCTCAAGATTTAATACCTAATCGTAACTTGTAATGAAAAGAGTGGCTCACTATGATTAACACATGCTAGAAATATATTTCTTTTTGACGGTTTTACTATTACTATCGAATTGTTTTACTATCGAATGTTAGAAAACGTAATAGGTATTACGTTTTCTAACATTCGATATATTTACTAAAGTTTGTTGTGGTAGTGCTAGTCTTTTTTTAAGATATGACGGGACGAACAAGTCGTGCGCCTGATGGTAAGCTACACGCCTGTTCGTAACAGTTACAGTGCCAAATTGCAAAGATCTGAGGGGCACTACCACTGCGCCCGTCACCCTGAGACATAAGTTGACAAGTCCAACTTGCCTGTAATTTCACCAGCACCCTTACCCTTCAAAACGGAACACAGTAATGCTGACATTACTGCTTGGCGGCAGAAATAATTAAGGTGGCAGTACTACCCTGAACGAGCTCTTTCACAAGAGCTCTACTGCTACTAAACTAGTATAGATTTGCAACTTGTTGCATTCAAAAATATCGTTTTAGCGAGAAAAAATATATATTGATATAGACGCTAGTGTCGCCTGATGAAGGAAAAAATTATATCTTGATCTTTGTTGTTTCCATGTTGAATTCGTCAATTTTGTAAAATAACCGTGAAATCACGCGAATGCGTGGATACTCCTTTAGCATACTTCCGCAATTTCGTCCATGTCATTAGACTCGATACTAACAAAATTGTCACTTAATATGGGGTAAATTAAGTGGCATAAAAAGAAAAAAACAGAGGCTTCTTGCGTGAAAGTCTAACAGTTATGTCTTAGTTATGTACCTACAGGTATGTGCGCGATTTTCGCTCATTAAGGTTGATGTTGTGTGAAAATTCCGAATGGGTAATTGCATAATGTGGGTCAGTGCTGGCTGTCCGCTAAAATCAAATGCAAACTTTTAAGCATTAGCTTACAGTAGTAAAGGCGTATTACCTCCACACGTGATCCTACAAAAAGCCGATGGTCAACATTTAATTTTACCTTGGCATGTAGACTTCTTAGCTTGTCTATTTTATTTAATCATTTATTGCACAGGAAAACACAAATCACATTTAGTAAAACGGAAAACACAAACAGAAGGCACTACCTGATTCTAAAAGAAATTTCTTCCTGCAGACCAAAATACAGGTCACAATAATAAATACAGGGTTTACGTGCACAACAAAACAAAATGAAATTATGTGATAAAATAATAATAAAAAAACAATAACAAAAACATTTAATTACTACAGACTATATAAATACATATTTCATACTATAAAATGGATTGAACATTCGATAAATAGTGCTCCTTGACTGTTATTTTAAAGATCATGGTCAGTAATGGGAAGTGCATTCCAAAGTTTGGCCGCATGAACAGTAATGGAGTGAGAATAAAAACCGAAATTGAATGATGGAAAAGATAACTGGGATATAACGAGAGAGCGACAAAGCTTATCCTGAGGATGCTGAAACGCTCTCTAGGATACTTTTCGCTATTTCTACGCTTTTGAAATGCAACTATTTTTTTACAAAAACGTTTCGGGTTCTTTACAGGTTTTTTCATGATACCAAACAACGGGACGTCGTTGTGCGCCTGGTCGTAAGCGACACTCCTATACATGACAGTTGCAGTGTCACTCAGAGCTTTAAATCGGAAAGATCCGAGGGGCACTGCCACTTCGCCCGTCACCCTGAAACGCAAGACGACAAGTCCCATGTGCCTGTAATTTCACCAGCACACTTACCCTTCATAACCGAAACGCAGAAATAGGTAAGGTGGCAGTACTTCCCTGAATGAACTTATTCACAAGCAGCTCTACTGCTAATAAAATTCCCAAGGTTCCATAGCCACGGTTGATTGTAATGGTAAAGTCATCAACTAGTTATGTGTAATATTAATGCAAACCTCTCTATTAATATATAGTTTAATTTGGCAGCTTTTACCTATGTACTTTTCAAAGGCATCTTGAAACAATGGGCCAAGCATTATTATTATAATTACCTTTTACAGAATACGAAGGCTAATAGAGATAATCTCTAGATAGAGTAACTACTTATAGTGGGTTGGGCAAATTGCGTACTAACGACAGGAGCGTTATGATTGTGTGTATTCTGCTTAAAAATATATATATATTTTTAAGTTAGTTTCTTGGTCTTAAAATTGTTAAAATTGTTTTTGTTATCTTTTGTTTCCTCTTCTTTTTCCTTTTAATTTATACACACATGTTTATTTTTGCTTGAGGTGCTCGCCTATAAATGGTTACGGAATTAGATTAGTTTGTGAAATGTATTACTTACTCTTGAATTATTGTAGTAACTGTTGGTGTGCCTAATAAATAAATAAATAAATAGATTCAAAATAGATTGAAAAATTATTGCAACCTGTTATATTTGAATACTGGGGAGTAAGATCGGTTGCTCAATTGGAGTATACACAGAATGCTAGAAATTATCGATATTTCGAGTAAGAAAGGACGTAAAGGCCAATTACATCAAAAATAATTTGTTCGACGTAGTTGGCTTAAATTGTCTTACTCTTTCAAACTATATACTCAAAGTTAAATTGTTATTCGTCAAAAAATGTTTCCTTGTATAAGCGAACAACAACAGTTTTAAAAATAAAAAACATATTAACATTACAATAGTTTGTTTTTTTAACGGACACATTCATAGCCCCGCACTACAAGGGAAACCCTGTATTTTTTTAAATGTAATATCAAGTGACGAGACGAATAATATTCGTGCACCTAATGGTAAGCTACACGCCTGTCCATAACAGTTGCAGTACCACTCAGAGCTTTAAATCGCAAAGATCTGAGGGGCACCGCCACTGCGCCTGTCACCGTGAGACATAAGTTGACAAGTCCCATTGTGCTTGTAATTTTACCAGCAATTACGGGTGTCTTGGACACACACATACACAACCACAAATTACACTCAAACTCACGAGAGAAATAAATGTGGACCATACAAATATTTCTCCCGACCCAGGTATCGAACCCGGGACCTCTGCGTGGCTGAGCAGCATGGTAACCGTTCGGCCACTCACGCAGTTTTACTCTTGTAAGTACGCTTTGTTATTACTCCGAGATATTGTTATAACAATGAGTAGGAAGGAGTATTAAATTGACAAATATAATTATGTTTGAGGAAACTCGTAAATGACTAACATAGGAAGTCACGAATCTTATTGTTAATAAACGAACCTCGTAAACAAATAACGAGCAAAGCACTCACCAATAAAGATATAGGTACTTTTCCTCTGAATTTCGTTTACTTTTATCGTAATTAAGATACCTATATTAGAATTTCAGTTTTTCTGTTAGCACATGCCTTTTAATTTTTGACGACACTAGTGGTCTAATGGATTGCACTGTGCGTACTGGATGAGGAGGTCCCGGGTTCGATTCTCGGTAGGATTCATTTCGGAAATGAAGTTTGCCAATTTTGGTACGGGCCTGGTTGTTCTGGGAAGTGCCACAAAGTGAATTCCATTGCTCTGATACTCATAGTACAGGGAATTACCTAGTTTAAGACCAGGTAATGGGTGTGGTTGTCAGGCACATTATCACATTATTATATGATTTATCAATCGAGATATATCTCTACATACAATGAAATGAAATGTAGTTACAATATACAGAAAATCATTACGTAAATGTTCATTCCACTGATTCGTTTAGAGATCCAAACGGCCCTAATAAATTCTAGATTTTCACTACTACCCTGTGTTTAGAAGCGGAAAGGACGTCCGTGGGGAGTGTCGGTGAAATCACAAATGAAACATGGGTGCGCGTGCGCCGTGAAATTGTGTAAGAAAGTGTTGACCATGCACCGCTGCAGCCAACAACGGTGGAGATATTTTACGAAACCGCTTACAGTGTAAAACTAATTTTATGCATCCGTTTAATTAAACGAAGCGTATTAAAACTGTAGCAGCTGTAAGAAATTTTTTTGGATATAGCTAAAATTTTTAAATTAATCCTTATTTACAGGCGACAACGTCTTTTAACAGGTGTTGTAAGAAGTGCAACAAGATGGAAAGCAGCATCTTCTTTTGTATAGCGTTAAGACTTCGTCCTTCGAGACAGGTTAAGGCCAAGGCATCTAATTGGAGATACTGCCAGATCTTACATTCAAATTTTTCTTCAATAATTTTGTCTGACATTCGCCGGAAATCGTTATGGTTTTACGGTGGCCATTTTGAAACTCCTTGACATTTAAGATTTAAATTCAACTCTACATTAGTGTATAACGAAATTCAATTTGCGTAGAAAATTATACACGTTTAAATGTAAATTAAAAACTGAAACCATAAACTATTTAGCAAAAATAATAGTCTGTAGAATATGTATGCATGGGGTATGTATGTAGTATGGGTCGGTATTATTGTAGGGATACCATATGCGTTATACGTTAGTCCCGTTCCACAGACAAAACACTAACAAGAGGGCTGGCCCAGAACTGAGCTGGCGAAAGATAACAAAGTCAAAATTGCCGGCTCTGACGACTTGTTGTCGCCTTTGGACACTTAAGTTCGTAGGGTCCTAGTACTAGATATTCGTATAAAATAGCTAAAAAAATGTGTACTACTGGGACACCGAATTTTGGTTTGACGATGCAATTTTACTACGTTCACCAACCAATCAATCCAAGCGTCGAGTTTTGGAAGAGGATTTTTATAGCCTAATCGTTGATTTAAAGTTTCAAACTTCCATTTTATTGCCATTAGACGTTGGCGTTAAAATTTATAAAAAACATTTTAGTTCTTCTTGTGGCCACTAGGGGCGCCGTACAGTTAGACAGTAAAGTTTAAAACGTCTGTTATAACAAAACTTTGTGTATAGTAAACATGATAACTAGAAGATAAGTACAAAGGTTCTTTTACTACGTGCTGTACAGTACAGTTAGCATGAAGTTTAAACGATTTTCATAGTTGTAATTATAGTATAGCAAAATTTTTCCTTTTAACTGAAACAGCCATGAATAAACCTACGAATTGTAGTAGGTATTCTGTTCAGGGTGGGTAGGTATCTGCTTAGCTATGACTCACCCATAAGTGTGTATAGTGTCGACCGGAATCATTGTGTGATAAAAAATAGTTTTTCTTTTGACCGTTAGGGGGCAGTGCAGTTGTACCGTACCATTTGCTATTAAAATAACACACAGGTAACGAATTTCAGAAAATTAAATGATTGAAGAAAAGTTAAAATCTAAGATCTGGCAGTATTGCTAAGTAATCTCTGGTATGGCTAATTACAGGCCTAGCCTAACCTAACCACACACATCAGGGCCGTGCCCGGGCCGTGGACGGGCCGTGCTCCGTCTGGGGCTCAAAAAAATATCGTTGCGTATACTTTGTATGAACTCGTTCACACATGTCCGTGTCCGGGCCGGCGCCGGGACGGGCCCGCAGTTCATACAAACTAGTACGGTCCTAGGTGTCATCGTGTGAAAGAGATGATTAACTTTGATATTATGGCAATTATTCCAATTTTATTAATTGCCAATAATTTTGTGGTTTAGTGTAATGCTCGTAAATTACTAATTACCGCATGTTGCGTGGTAGTTATTATTTAATCGTGTGATTATTATGTACGAAATTAATGACTTGATGAAATTCTGTTACTCATTTTTCTTTGGGATTAATTATGTAAAAAAAAAAGGAATGGAATGCAATATTGAGAAATAAACTAGTGAAAATAAGTATACACTGAGGTTTTTTCATTTGACTAAAAAACTTGTACAGAAAAAAAATCGTCATTTTTTTATTTCTCACTTCTACAAAATCTGTCCACGCGGATGCTATAGCAAAAGTATAAATTGCTAAAAAAAAAAAATTATTATCAAATCCCAAAGTAGGTACTATAGGATTCTTTTTAGCAGTCTGTACAGTGTTACCATAGATAAAGTGGCGCTGTATGAACCAATCGTACCCTAGGTATAATATAGGAACATATGATTACACGTCAATTAACTGCTTTTATCATATACGCATGAAAGTGATAAAACGAACTACAAAAAAAGTACATGAAACTGAAATGATGTATGTAAAAAGTTATGGGCTAATTTCGTTCGTGGAATTTATTAAAATAAACATAATTTTGGCACTCATTTTAGTTTGTACGGACAACAGCGCATCAGACTACACATTTTTGCTCGAAAATCGCCTCCAGTGCAACGGAACAAGATACGTCAATATGTAGCTTGATCTGCTGTTGACTGTGCCTAAACACTCCTTTTGTTTGTCCCGTGCCTTGTGTATAACAAAATAAATAACCTATTTAACCTACAAATATTTTTTGGTTTAGTCAATTAAACCATTTTTCAGGATATAAATCGCGTGTACTTTTGTTTTAACAAATCAAGTTTTCGGGGCCCTTTACACGTCCCATAGTCACGGCTGACTGTCGGCTCCGAAAAAATAGTTTCATTTCCTATGTGAAACAATCTATATTACAATTTTACTTTTTTAATTTTACTTTTAACCGACGTCAAAAAAAGGTGGAGCTAATGGTTACGCAATAACTATGGCCGGAAATTTGACAACCGATTTTGATGATTCCTTTTTGTTGGAAAGAGGGTATCTCAGTATTGGTCCACTTTAAATTTGAATGAAATATTCTACTTCTAAGGATGGTAAACTAGGGGATGGATCCGGTTTCGCGCATTTTCCGGTAACCGGTTTGAATAAAACTTGGCAAATATATGTAATTCCACGAATTTTTGATGTCGGTTTTTTTTAATATAAAAGTTATACTTATTATTAGCTTATTTTGATTAATTGAACGTTGTTGTAGTTTGTTTGTAAAGTGTTGTTGTTTTACAGCAAATGTATATTATCTAAACAAAAACATTAATGAGTAGATTTTCTCTTGTTAATATAATACTGCAAATATATTCACGTCTAACCGCAGGCTTTATTATTGCGTGGGGGCATCATCTTAGATGTAGGTAATTATTGATTATTAAAATTGATTTAAGTATGTGACTGATTTCTATTAAGCCTATATCTTTATCTATCATCAAATTATCCCTTGACATTGTATTTTAATAACATAATGACATTGATCGAAGGGCAGTGAATGAACTGAATTACTCGGCTGTTCTTCAAATTCGTTTCAATAATGAAATTTATATTTTATTATTTATTATATTATAATAATTTCATGTATAAACATGAAAGGCATAAAATGTTATACTGGCATAAAAAATACAATTTTACATTTTTAAATTTCGATCTATGACCTGAGACAATTGAGTTCAAAGGTGTGAGAAGTTGTCTATGGAAAAAATGTTCCAAGTGTAAAATTTTGCGCGGAAATGTGCAGAACTGTGAAAAAGAAACTGGTGCGCTTCTATAATCCATCTAATAACATGAAATAGAAGATTCTATTAACGAATCCCTTACACCAGCAATAACGTATCTTTTCTAGAAGTGTTACAAAAATTTTAGCTTTATGTATTAAGGCAATAAAGGCTATAATTTATTATAATTCAGAGTAGGAAAGTTTCGTAACTAGCCGAGTCATTTTGAGGGAAATAATAGAAGTTTGGAAGTAGCAGAATTACACAATATCCGCTGATGAATTAGAACGTGTTTTTACATCATTCATGTCATGTGTATATATATATATATATATATATATATAATTGTATATGTACTTTATAGTATAATGAAAATGCTTTAAAAATTAAAGTATCATATAGTTTTGACTACCAATTAACCAATATCAACGGATCTGTCTACAAGCTGCATGCTTTTGTTATTATTATTTAAGAATTTGGGTTAGGGAAAACTTAAGTTTAATCATGGGGTATTGAATGAGACCAACCGCTACCAATTAAAAAAGAGATATACCTACGTATCATATCACACAAAAAATTGTCTCAATTTGAGAATAAAAACATAGCTGCGTGACAAACGACCGCTCGGATGAACACAATTGAATGGACATGATAAAATACCCATGCCAACGGTAACACTATGTAGCCATTATAAAACACCTCGTTTTTAGATGGCCTCACCATTATAATAATAACAAGATTACGCGTCCAAGTAAACTGGATAAAAGAGACTGTAAAAAATGTGCTCCGGTTCAGTATTTTTTTTTAGTTTTGAGTAGCTTCTAAGTTACTTATAAATTGATCTTGAAATAGACATCAGGAAAAACGAAGAATAGCGTTTGGAAGAATATTACAGACCTTATAGACGTAGCTTGTCGCGCGTTAACATCTCAAGAAATTTGTATGCATAAATTCCCGAAGGCTGTATGTCCAATATGTATGTATGTATACATTATATATATATACATTTCTTTTTACATATTTGTATGATGGATAGTATGTATAGTATAGTATGAGGATGACATAATGTGGATGCACAACTAGTGCTAAAATATGGTCAGTGGATCATGCTGTACTTGACTCTAAATTTACAATTAAAAAAAAAATTGAGGATGCATTTTGTGGTCTTCAGTTGTAGGTATTTTATAATATTGGTTTTACGGCATCGGAATAAGTAAATTAAGCCAAATCCTCAACAATTCGGTCTTCATTTTAGCGTGTTTATAAAACAACAAGTTTGTTAGCTGAGCATATTTGAACAGCACATTGTCACAACAATAGATCCAACCACAGAACTGTTACAACACAACACATATAATGATGATTTGGTAGCTGATTCTAAGTTATGTGAACGATAAAAAAGCGGGGCAACAAAGAAATCGTAAGGTCGACAAGTTATTGTTGTTTTGTGAGTTGATGACTAACACTATTCTTGACTTGAGGTAACACTATAATGTTTGAAGGTAACGAAAAATAGAACGAATTACCTATAAAATTGAGTCAAATTATAATTGCCTACGTCATTTTAAAGGTGCCTCAATAAATGACAAAGGCACATTCCTGTAAACAATCGACTTTTCGTGTACTAACGTACACTTAAACAATCACACGTTTATTATTAATATTTATGTGAAAATAATACGCATACGTTGGTAATATAGAGTTCGCTTTTCATAAATTGAATTACCTGTATAATTTATGTATATGGACGAAGGTACCTGTGTTAGAGACATTGTAATAAGTGCAAGACTAAAAAGTCCAAAATATGAAGTGAATTGTATTTGTCGTTATGAGTAAATTTAAAGACTCCGTCAGTAATATGCTGTTTACGCAAGCATGACGTAATCATACAAAAGAGCAAGAAAGTATATAATAAGGGAGGGCAAAGTTATTTGCTTATGAGTTAGGTAAATTATGGAGAAACTTTTTACGCTTACCACTGGGGAGAAGTTGCTTAGATATCGTTCTGATATCTGTTTCATATTATCTCCTAAAGGGAAGTAAAATGTGAGCATTCTTGCGTTCCGATTTTGAAGGTAAACTACAGGCTCACGGGAATTCCGTTTCCGACAATTTCGTTTGTGGATGACCAGTAGTGTCCCTTAGATTACTGCGATTAAAGTTCGGAGTGGCACTGCAACTGTTATGGGTAGTCGTGTCGCTTACCGCCAGGCGCACGACTTACTCGCCCCGTCACTTGATAACAAAAAGTTTCATTGCAATATCATTTTCGTTAATTTTGTATGTATCGGCCAAATGCGATTGGCGATACAACCTTGTGGCTAACATATTCTAGGTGGATTCTGAATAAGCACGTCATAGCATCTGTATACATAAAGAACTTAATTGCAACCAGTCGTTAATTGAGCAATTAGAAGACTCAAAATTATGACGACAATAATTAATGACTTAATTATATTAAGTTACCAAAACTAACAAAGTGACTGTCTCTGGTGGTCGAGACAACAGCGATCTCATCATACCGTAACAATGAAACAATCTTCTTAAGTCTAAAAAATATTGGTTATTTATGGTTAAGTAACGCACTCATTTCAAATTGTGTTGTTTTGATTGAAACAACTGAATTCCAAGGGCAATGGCATGAAAAACGTTACTTTAACATTGTATTGTAAAATACTACTGTTTATTTTCTAAAAAACCGGTAATTAAATGTTGTGACGATTCATTCATGGAAATATTTAGATGTGTGCATATAAACGCGTGGGTAGTTTTATTACAAACGAAAAGAAATGAGTAGTACAATTATTGATGAGAGAAAAAGGTCAGTAGAATGAACTTACAGTTAAAGAAAGCATTTTAAATTGATTGAAAACATCGATGTTCACGATAACGCTGTAAGCGATCGATGATTAGTTCTTGAGGAATAGAAAACGGAAACCGTAATAAGCAGGTACCTATTGGTCAAGTCTAACGAAGCCTACAGGGATTTCTATCATTAGGGACATAAGGACATAAGGATGCAAAACAATTATGTAAATAGTGCTTCAATTTACAACAGCCAATTATGTTGTCAATTCATGTCTAACCTGTATGGCCGCTTTCTGTAATGCATGTACTCGTATACCTCGTTCCGCTCCAGCTTTGCAACCAAATAAACGCACTGATTAAAACACAATCCGGCCCCGGTCACATGGAACGCGAGACGCGAATTCGTGACATCACACTGTTGTACCACTCTACACATGAAAGATTATTAAAATACACACGCACATTAATTTATAAACTTTTGATAAAAGAACTGATACTGAGCTATTTCTTCCAAATTCGAATTTGACGTATGCACGTTCCTATTTAGACGCTGATGGATAGTGGCGATTGATGATGAACGTTGCGCGTGCGATGAAAGTCGGCAAAGCGCACGAGTGGTCGCGAGGGACTAACGCTGAGTCGCTGACGCATCAGACGACGCACTGGTGGACCGGCCGGTTAGCAGGCTGCTAGCCAAGCGCCGTCAGCCATGAATTATCCACAAACGAGCGCGGTAACAGCGTTCTAGAACAGTAACTAAACAACTCTAGCCGTCACGTGCAGAGAATAAGGCAAATCGATTCATAATAATATTTTTTGATTGAAACTTGTGTGTTTAGTGTAAATATTTGGGACTACTATTTAGAGCTATAATGAGATTCTGGTTGTTTTTTAACCGACTTCAAAAAAGGAGGAGGTTCTCAATTCGACTGTATGTTTTTTTTTGGATGTATGTTACGCGATAACTCTGGTATTTGTGAACCGATTTTCATGATTCTTTTTTTGTTGGAAAAGGGGTCTTCCAGGGGTCGACTTCCATAGTGGTCCCATTTTGAAGAAAATCATCCACCTCTAAGGGAGGCTGTTCACGCATGAAGATTTTTTTTATAAATAGCGCCTAAATTTTACTTAAGGAGCAATTATTTTAATGGTTGATTTTGCTATTTCTCCAATTCAAAGCGTTTTTCTCTCAATATACTTTGAGTAGTGAGAACCGATTTTTATTATCTCCAGTGTCAAGTCCTGCATAGTGGCGAATTTAAGGTTATTTCAATAAAACTTAGCAAATAGACGTAATTCCACGTACTTTTGAGGTCGATTTTTTTAGTACTCTGTACTGAGATTATTTAAATTTGGTATTTACGTTTAAAACTATGGAGAACCAAAAAATTTTAACTAAGGTTATTAAAATTATTACACAGCTTCTGCTTACTTAGATGAGAAAAAACATCCTTGGTAGTGGCCCGTCTATTTTAGACTTTTGTATTAAAAATATTGTAAATTTAAAATGTATGTTTGTTTAAAAACTCAAACTTATTTTTGTCAGGAGAATTTATCTCACAAATGAATAGTAGATTTTAATCAGTGTAACGATTTCAAGAGTAATTTGTTTTGCATATGAAATAAAGATATATTTCAGCTTGAGTTTAGTTTTAATTGTCTCCGTTTTTATACGTATAATCTCTTAAATCTAAATACTTTTTACTTGTATTCTCATATGGAATGAGTCATTGATACTTGCCTTAGTGATATAGCGACTTACACGATGAACGAATTACTAGTTAAGTAGCACTCGACATTATCTACTGTTTAACATGTCTAGACCGAAAAAAAGGCTGCGAAATCGTTCGTTATTAAATTATTAAGCAGCTCACGGCGATGTACGACGAATGTCTGTTTCCAAACGATTTACTTTTATATCACGAATTACGATATTCCAAATCGAAATCTGTATTTCGTGTTGAACAAAGTATCGAGAATATTTTGTTATTGATTTTTTAAATATTTTAATGTATTTGATAACGAAAGATTTGGATCGGAAAATAATGAGTTACTTGCAGAAATATTGTAGCTTTAAACGTGACAATTTTGTCAATGAACAGGATAATAAAGTTCATTGCTCTAGCAAACAATGAACCATCAATTAACGCAAAACATACCTACTCGTACAGATGCCATTTAAAGAGAGTTATATAACTATAATGGAAATGGGAAAAAATAGCATTAAGAAATAACGTGGCCATCAGCTACAGTAATTTCGGTCTCACGATAGCGCATTTCGTGTGACAAGTAATGACGGACTCTGTATTGCGTCATTCTATTGTGCAGTACAAAATGTGACAAACACAATATGATCTTCCACCACCCTTAATCATAATAAACAACCATTATCATAATAATTAGGTGGCAATATAAAAGAGGCCTAGGTACCTGGTTTACATTGATCTTTTCTGGGCGTCTTTACCCTTTTTTATTTTTTAGTGTTGGGTCATGGAAAAATTTCTATTTTGAAGAAATCATATTTTTCAGAAAAATAAATATTTTTCCTATATTTTCCCTCATTTCACGTTGACACCTGTCAAAAGTAGAAAAATTACTGAAAGAAAACGATGGAGTCATTACAATTTTTTTCGCTGTTGTCCAATTATTTTAAATATCGTTTTTCTCTAACTTGCTTTTAAAATTGTAGTTCAATTTTATTTTATAATTCACGCTAAATAAAACTTCAAAAGATATTTTCTAAACAAAGAACATGTTATACCTTCGAATAACGTTTTTTAAATATTTTTCCAAAATTAACAGTACTCTTATATGTCAAATTATCAGCGTCAAAGATATTCGAGTACAAAGTAAAAAAATATCATATCAGTTAAAAAAAAGTTAACAAATAATTTATAATATCTACTATAATTTTATTTTTGATAATAGCACCAAAACTACGGAATTCGCTATGTTATGTGCCCCCAGAACAGAACCAATGTAGAAAAGTTAATTTCTAATTAGTCCCACCATAATGAACTTGGGGCCTCATCGTTTAGCTTCCAGAATTCGCTATATTATGTGCCCCCAGAACAGAACCAATGCAGAAAAGTTTACTCCTAATTAGTCCCACCAGTAATGAACTTGGGGCCTCATCGTTCAGCTTCCACATTTTTTTACAAAGAAAGCTTACATCAAACACATACATTACATGTCTTTCGAAATATGGCCAATAACGGCTGATGTGGAGGTACATTCCCACTAATTAGGAATTTCGGCATTTTGTAAAGTGCACCTATTCAATCGTATTCAAACGTAATCGTACCTACTGACTTAGATCTTACAGAAAGTGTGCAATTAGTGCTTTAACTGCGTATTATTAGAGTACAAGTTTGTAGTAATAGTTATAAAGTGATCAAAAACCGTGGTAATTGGTACAATAAACATTTTTTTAAATCGACAGAAAGAAAATCCCATTCGAATTTGAAGGCGAACACACGAAATCGTTTCAAGGTCCGGTCTAGATTACAATATTTCGTGTTCATAATCATTAATACTACAATTTTTGGCTAGTTTCAGTCATTTTAACGCTATGTATATTTCTTACATCATATGTAGTGGTTAACTTTTTTTAAATTAAATAGAATTTTTGTTTCTTTAAAAAAAAAAACTGGAAACTTTTGTAAAGTGGTTATTGTCTGAGGTATTTTGGGTAGTGCCCAGGTTTTAATTTCTCTGCTATTCATAGTACAGATAATTCCTTGGTTTGAGGGTATTGGGGTGGCTGTCAAGCACATTTTTAAGCGACTTCAAAAAAGGAGGAGGTTCTCAATTCCAATTTTTTCGATTTTTTTTTGTTGGAAAGAGGGTTCCTCAGTATTGGTCCCATTTAATTTGAAGGAAATTTTCCATCTCTAAAGGTGGCAAAAGTAGGGGATGAATTGGAGGATATTTCAATAAAACTTGGCAAATGGATGCAATTCCACGAACTTTTGAGGTCGGTTTCGGTGTATAAATAGTTTTAATACCTAAGTTTTGATTGTAACGAATATTATGATGTTTTATTACCATGATATATATTTCTTTTTTGTGAAATTACTTCACTAGTTTGTTATAATTATTAATACAAAGATCAAATACAAAGGCAACTCGAACCCCCGTTTACGTCCTGTCAGTAATAATATTAAAGTTGTTTACAAAACAAGCGTACAGAACTCACAATGAACCATTTTTGTAAAAGATATACTGCGGAAATTTAGAAACATCTTATGTTGCAACAAATAACATTTTTAGAGATAAAATTGTTACGCAAATATCATCAACAATATCGACAAAAGTTTTTACATTCTCTACACATTTAAGCTTCGTCGCATCGTTAACTCTGTGTCACAACAACGCGTTAAAACCAAATGGTAATTTTGGTAAATGTAAACAACATTATGTTATCACCATTCAGTCGAAAGACGTCCAGACGTCTGAACATACACCTCCTCCAGAGAACGCCACGGTATGATTAGCCGAATAAAACCGATTCCTTTAGCTATCAAATTTTAAAAATAGACAATTTAGTTTTATCAGTCTTTTCTTGCAGCCTAAAAGGCTGAAGAGTCGTAATAGTTTTTGTAGTCGTTATATACTCGGGCAAGTGGAACGCAGTGAACCACCCGGGTGGAACACAGTTCACTTTCTTAAGGAGAATCCGCACCCGGCAGTTGTTCGTTGCAACGGTAGGTTACTTACAAACGGCACTACGTTCTGTTAAAATTATTCAAATTTCTTTTTCTTTTGAAATTCTTAAATCTTAATGTTGTGAGAAATGGCCTGCGATTCATTTCTATAGGGCGTGATTTTCTCATAGATAATGAATTGTCTTTGTTCAAATACTAAGACGTTTTCATTTTGATTAGAACATGGTACAAAAAGAGTCGAGTTCTTAAGTAAATTATAATACCACAATTACGAGCCAGCGTAAACCGGCAAACGATATTAAATTTATCAATGTATATTTTAAGCTATTTCTATTACTTTAGGTGCCCAGTTACACGAGGACAAAGATTACGCGCGGCGGCCGCGCGGGGTCAGCGCGATGAAATTCGTGTCCAATAAATGCGCCCTAAGCGTACAGGAAAACGGGAGGTAGCGGACTCTGCGGTACGCATACGGACGATGCGTACCGCAGAGTCCGCTACGTCTGTATTGTGAGGGATATTCCCACAGACCATGGATATTCCTTATCAGGAGGATTCGGAAAGGTGGTGCGGTCTCCGGGGTCTTCATGGCCTTAGTGTGCGCTGGCGGGCATTAGACCTTCGTTGCTCTTCTAGACCGTCCGCCGGTTTGCACGAGCCCCAAGACTCAAGCTTGTCACAAAGTTTATCGAATAAATTGTACAGCTAAATGTTTTCAGTAACTTGCCCTATACTCACTCATTACGGTCTTCAGAAAATCTTAGTCACTTCGTTTTACGATTCTTCTTTCTCTGTGCACGCTGTTTGTCTCTGGAAGTCTCTCCCAGTTACGATTAGACAAGCGCAGTCATTAAACATTATTTAAAAACCAAGTAAAGAAATTCTACCTTTCACAATAGCAATATACTGTTGCTAGGCAGCTTCTCCTTCTTTCACATGTGTTGTAAGTATTGTGTATGTAGGATGTATACATATTATGTAGTTGTATGTTATTATATTATATCGTATATATATAAATATATAACATTATATTATTATATATATGCATGTATATTTGTAAGTATAATGTGTTGTTTAATTTTCATTAAAATTTCTATGTATAGTATGTGTAAATATTTATATCTAGCATCCCCGCTTTTATTCTTGTTTAGTCTCTCTCGATCCTAAGGTTGTCTGGAAGCAATCGCTGTAAGCGATAAGACCGCCAATTGTTACCCTGCTAATGTGTTTAATTTTTGTCCTGTAATCTCTCTTTGTATGTCGTGCTAACAATAAAGAATTTTCTATCTATCTATTTACTTCACACAGATAACGACGCGAACATGACTACAAATGTCATATCCTGGAAAAAGGCTCTAAACTTCGTTACCATCCCATCGCCACTCCATAGGCGAAAGTCGATCAGTCCAGGAAGGGCACTATCTACAATCGTTATTTAATTTTAACTCGAGCAATGCAATGTTTAGCTTTAAAGTTCTAACCACAAGTTACGGACGTTAGCTTAACCACGGATTATGAAACATTATTTGGACTGTTGAAATGTAAAACCGACGTTAATGAGGCAATCTAGCATTAGGATACCACAAACAGTTATTTTGTAGTCTATTCCAAGGTTTTAGGTTTTATGGTGAATTGTTTTTTTTCGATAAGTATTATTTTGCATTAAAAAAAATGAAATCAATATCAAACTTAAAAAAAATTGGTCGAATTAGTCGTGAGAAAGATCTCATGACTAATTCGACCAATTCCTTAAAAAAAAAATGGAAATCCTTGCAATAGAAGTCCGTTTTCCTTGCGTATGTTGATGACAGCACAATTGTAGATAGATACTTAATCAATGCAAGGGTCAGTGGAGAAGAAATCCAGTCTTGTCGATAGTCCTTGTTTAGTCGTTTGAATTTGACACTTAAGGCAATCTTCGATTAGAGCGGCGCCAATCTTGTCAAATTTTGCGCTACCAAAACGCAGGCGTGTCTATTCTTCACAAAACGGAGTCACTTTGACCTAATTCCGATTTTTGTGATATATTCATACCGATGACCGATCATCACCACCTACTTGTCCAATTTAAACTTCGGCAATTACATTGAATCCATGACCAAAAATGCAACTATGAAGCTTGTCATCCTCTCATTCTACAGTGTAGAGGAATTTCTTTTAAAGAAATTATATTTTTAATTTTGGACGTTTGTATTTTGAAAATATTTAAATTTTTATTTGTGTTTTTGTAATTCGTATTTTTCTTTATTTATCTTTTAATAATTTTATTTTATATTAACAATAAAACTATTATTTACATTAACGACGATCATGTTACCCTTGATATTATATTTCGAATTGTAATATTATGTAATTGATGATATGAAATAAATGTTTCTATTCTATTCCATTCAGCATATTGAAATTGTTTAATGATATTTCAGCTATGCATCGTTAGGGTAAGTTCCGATAAGTCTTACACGTTAACTAATTTTAACTGTTTTTAAAAGATAATTTTGTGTTCTATTTTTTGCTATTTAAAACGGTTATTCGACCATTTGTCACTTAGCCACGTTTTAGTTAGCAGACGGCAGATATTACAAACACACATCGCGACGAAATTCTAAAGTAAAACTAAGAAAACAAATTCAAACAATAATAACGTGTTTACGAAATGACCATAACACTTAACAGTTTAATAAAACTAATAATTAACATATCAAAAATAAATTTGTCTTAGCATCAGGCCGGTGCTACGGTAAGTTTTTATTTAAAACTATTTTTGAGTTTCCTAAAAAATTACTTTATTTTTGAGGGTATGTATTATCAATCATCCTCGGCGACGACGGCGGATAATCTTTTACCTTTACTCTACGTAATATTTTTAACACAAACTGCCAAGTTGAATACTAACAATAGCTCGCATACGTAATAATATAAAAACTCCTGCCATTTATTCTGACGTGACGTGACGCGATGACTCATTGACAATCTAATATTGGCCACTTGCTGCATTGTTTTGCACCAAGCAATCATTTACACAAATAATAATACACCTGAATGCATATTACTACTCTTTATTTAATTATAATAGAGTCTAAAATGGCTCAGTCATTTTAACCTTTGTAGTTTGTGCTTGATTGCTAAGGTATTGGCAATTGACAATGGAGTTTTCTTATTTATTTTTGTTTGTGTTGGTTACAATGAGAGGCTAATAATATTGTTCGTACATTTGCTATTCACAGAAATGTATAATACTTTTAAAATAAACTCTACATTTAATTTTTGTGGTTTTGTTAGGGTTGAAATGTATGAGAAGCTGTCACGATATTTCAAAAGTTATCGAGTGCCGTTTAGTAAGTACATGATAAAAATGTTGTTGTTACAGAAATATCAAACGAGATGGCGCCGAAGTCCATCAAATCTGTTAATTCTAATTCGTTCCAGTACCACGCAAATAGACTAGATGGCGCTGATTTCAATAAACGGAAAATGGGCCAACTAAAAATTGTCACTATCTAAAGCAAATGAAAATATGATACATCGACTGTGAACTGGCAACCGGTACTATCTAAATTTTCTAAAGATTTTACTTTTTAATATCATTTTATACTATTTCATACTTCGCAGCGTTGCAAGAAATTTAATCACAGATTTATTTAATTTTGGTGCCACAATCGACTTACTTTTTTTTATTTATATGAACTTACTCTTGACCATTACCTAGCTCTGGAGCAAAGATAGGATCTACGATGGAACGACCTTGCCCAGAAGATGCCTATTCAGTCGCACCTTAAAGATACCCGGGTTGTATGAATGCGGAAATACAGACGCAGGCAGGGAATGTCGATCCTGGGCTGTGCGCATAATAAAAGATGATGAAAAGCGCTTAGTATGCCTGCAGGGAATATCGGCCAAGTAAGGTTGATATCCCGCCATACGTCTGGATGTCCGATGGTAAAAGGGGGTGGGCGGGATGAGCTGATGGAGCTCATGAGCATACTCACCGAAATATATTCTATAAAAAACCGACAGACGGGCAACTTTGCGCCGGTGGGCCAAACTGTGAACTTTAGATTCGAGCTTAACGTCACCAATAAGTCTTCTGGCTCTGCGCTCAATCGAATCAAGAGCCTCAAGTTGATACTTCGCTGAGCCATCCCGCAGGTGACTGCAGTACTTCATGCAAGATCGGACTTGTGCTTTGTATAAAGTTAAGAGCTGTCCAGGCGTGAAATATCGCTTAACCTTGTTAAGGATACCCAGTTTTTTGGCTGCAATTTGTGCCTTACATTCAATATAAGCGCTAAAGTTAAGGGTTTCTCAACGAACCGATAACTACCCTGCTGTTATTTGCGCTGGACAGATATCTCTCCGTAACAGTGCTGTCATCTGCATACCCAACAATACCTGGGACTAGCAGGTCATTGATGTGCAGCAGGAAAAGAGTCGCAGAGAGAACCGACCCCTGAGGAACGAATTGATAGCCATCAAATCCGATGAGCAGCCTCCAATGACTACTCTGATTGACCGTTTATCAAGGAAATCTGATATTCAGCTACAAAAGCCAGTAAGGATGCCGTAAGCTGGAAGCTTGCTCAGCAGATTTGCGTGCCAAACCCTGTCAAAGGCCTTCGAGATTTCTAGTGACACCGCTAGAGCCCTGCCGTGTTTCTTGATGGCTTTGCCCCAGCAGTAAGTAACATACACGAGAAGATCCCCAGCTGATCGTCCTCGGCGAAAGCCATATTGACGATCATACAACTTTTAATTGTAACTTCTAACCAGATGCCATATTAATAACGCAAACAATTCTTTACTTCATCCTGCAAAATTGTCAAAATTGAGATACTGGTTGCCAGTTCACAGTCGATATATAATAAAAATGTGTATATAATAAAATAGCTTACTGTCTCATGGAGCCCCATCGGCGATGTGGCAGATTCTCCTGATGGCTACGGAAGAGAACACAAAATCGTGAGAAGCAACACAAAAGTGCACAACCAAAATAAAACAAACAAGAAAAGCAAAAGTTTTATAAGTGGCTCGAAGCTACGTTTCGTGATAATTAAATACTCAGAGTAATAGAAGAAACATTTAAGTACTAAATAGATTCAATAATTGATCGATTATTAAAATTAGTCCCATTTGAAATGTCAAAAGAAATTTTAGTCATGGAATAATTTTAAATGCGTTGTTACAATCTGCTTAAAATTGCATGTATCCACCCTCATAAAAAAGGGACATAAAGGAAAATTTTGCTGAGATCGTCTAAGTGCAAGTGGTAATTACACAGAAATGATGAAGCCACAAAGGTTATTTTCAGAGTTTAATATATGAAAATACCTTGAAGACCGATATTTTTATGTGGCATAAATGTATTGTTTTGAGGTGACCGATTTGATTCAATAATTTGCTGCCTAAATACGCGCACTTGATACTTAAAAATATTTTTAAATTTAAAAATTCTATAATACTCGTAGGCATATTCCCTGCAGTCCATGAGCTTTGGTAGGGTGTAATCATACGGCCCACCCTAACATTTCTCTATAAGTAAGATGAAGGTGGATATACAATTACGCAGCTATTATACAGCAGTTTTACATTTACCAAAGAACGATTGAACTCACCTGGGTGGAGTTCGTCTCAAACTGGTTCGCGTCCAGGAATGTCTGTTGAGATGATTGGCCGGACTCCTCGAGCGATTTTCCAATCTGTTAATAGAAATTGTTATAAATAACTACTCTACCGAAACACTGATTATTATTACATTTATTTAGATATACAAAAACTAGCTTATTAGGTACACTTTATCAGGAAAAAATTAATATCCATTAAGTACATACATCTACGTTATTCCAACATCAACGTTGATTTTATAAAGAGACAAAGTTTATTATCTACTGAGATTAAAACGGTACGTGTTTTTAGAAACACAAGTATTTGAAAAGCATTACATATTACCTACCTGTCTATTGCACTATCAAATTTCTTATAATTAATTAAATTTGTATTAAATTGATATTCAATTATTTTTGGTGAAATTACTCCAATAGTTTGTTATAATTATTAATACAAAGATACATATGTACCAATACATAATACATTTAGAAAAAAATCCTTCCGAACCGACGTCTTCTAGCAAACCGTGCTAGACGCTATTTGGTTTTTAACGACTTTTTAGCCGTAGCGCTATCTATGAGAAATCTATGAAACCCAGTTAGGTAACTTTACAGCTACCAGCCCTGGCTAGAGACGTCGCTATTAATTGTAATTAAATTTGTATTGAATTGATATTCAATAATTTTTTTGTGAAATTACTCCACTAGTTTGTTATAATTATTAATACAAAGATCGAACACTTAGAAAAAAATCCTTGAAACAAATATTGTAAATGATAAAAGGGTACAAATGTCTAATTACTAAAGAGTAATCCTCAGAGTTTCTTGCTTATTTTACTCGAGGGAATCTGCCTCATGAGTGAGTAGGAAATGTTTAACCAATGATGAGACGGTTTTAATTGTAATTTGCGTATTCATGAAATACAGATGTTCTTGAAATGAATTGAAATCAAATTTTATTTCTTAAAACATGATGAAAGTGAGATGGAACATAGTATTAGTAGAAGATATATTTTACCTGATTAGGCATGCAAAATTTTACTTAAAATTAATTGAAATATAACACTATCATTGGACATGATTAGAAGACTAATTAGGTCAATGAATACCAATAAAATAATGTTATATCTATTAAATATTATACACAATATATCAAGTATTAATTTTACATCAACATTCATCTAGAAAAACTTTATATATATATTATAGTAGACCAGTCTATTTGGGTCCCTTACACTTCTACTATGTAGGTACAGTCGATGCCTTAAGATACCGGACGCCCTAGCCGTCTTTTTGGTTCTGAGAGCATTCTTACGCATTCAACAGAAAAATGTTAAAAGAATTCGTTAAACAAGTTGAAATTAGCTTAAACAGTTCTTAAAACGTTATTCACTAATGATACTATAAGGAAGTCATGCCAAAATTAATTTTACGGCTTACAGACTAAAGGTTATGTTTGTTTAACGCTTTTCTGCACACTGATCTACTCAAAGCTAAAAAGACGGTAAGGGGGCGAGGTATCTTGAGGGTATTGACTGTACACCCGTAATTTTTGTCTTGATTTGCTAATAACCTTTAGAGTTTCATTATATAATCATATATAATGAAAATCTAAAGTAAAGGCATATTTTTGAAAACATCGATTTTCTCTCACTAATTGCCGTGTCTGATAGTTTTATCGTTACTTAATAAGACTATAAGCCTATTTAGATTTTATATGTCACTATAATTGTCGTATCACTATCTCTTTTATATATGTTATATAATATAGAGCCTTCGCATTGGGAACAGCAGGCTGCCAAACGGCCGCAGTGGAGGGTACTGGTCAACACCTAAGTCTGTGACATTGATAATGAACGGCGTGCGGAACTTGATTTTAAACGTAACGAACTAAAAACCCGACCATCTGCGGTAATCAGTTATAATCCTGAAAATAGTGTGCTCGCATGCTCGTAGTGCGCAAGGACCTTCGCCCAGAACGTTGGCTACATAAGCCACAAGCGAGTCCGAACGCTGCCTACACCGATGTCCTCGATGTGGTTGCCTTAGTCGAAATTGCCTGGGAGCATTCATTTTTTTTATACATGAAAAGCTAGTCAGGTGTGGGACAATACTAGCCTCCTTGTCATAACTAACGCATTTGGTAACTTTCGAGATATTGGCACCTAAATTTTTTTTTTAAATGTCAATTACGTTGATTTTGCTTAACTATAAAACAGAAACTGAATAAGACATAAAACAATCGATTGGAGGTTGTAGATCTCGTTTCGCTGGTTCCAGATACGTTAATAACTCAATTTTGCTAAAAATGTCGATTACGTTAGTTTTGATTAAGAGGTCAGAATATGTATACCTCAAATAGTGTAGGTTAAATGTGGTTGTTTTAAGGGAACTTACACATTACATACAATAGCTTAATGTTACTTTTATTTTTATAAAAAATAAGTGAGCATGTGACCTTAATCTCACCTGATGGAAAGTGACAATGAGGTCGACGATGTAGCATGCACACCTAAATAATTCCTAGCCACTCTCACCTGGAAAGGGCCAAGTTATAGCGTTCGGGGAACAAGTCCGCAGGCAGGGAATTGCATTCCTTTGCCGTTCACCACATAAATGTGGAAACAAAACGCTTGGTGCGCATCTTTGGAATATTCACAACATAGGCAACTTACAACGCAACATATGAACCCCAGCCTACGTTTCGTCCCCGATGACGGGACGAGATTATGATCCCATCGCATAATCTCCGTATATCCTGTGGAATACCGATGAGCAGGCAACTTTACGACGTTGTTCAAGGCTATGCAGCTTCGTCTCTACTAAATCCGAGTCCCCTATAAGCCTCTTGCCACGCTTGTCGATTGTATCCAAGGTGGCCAGTTGGTATTTCGCAGAGCTATCACATAAGTGGCAACAGTAGTCCATACACGACCGGACTTGCGCTTGGTACAGTTGGAGCAGTTGTCCCGGTGTGAAGTATGTTCCTATCTAATAACCCGAGAGATAGGGTTTTCCGGAGAGTCTAGGCGCTCGACGGAAAGCCATCCGCCAGTCATACGGGCGGGTGTCTCTGGCGGACCCGGACTTGGGTATGGACTCGTTGGGGTTTGTGGTTAGCTGTAGGGATGGACACGTTCGACTGCCCTGGTGGTGTGTGGCTGGGACGATCGTCCCGCGCGCAGCTAGCGCGTCTTAGTAGTGGTCTAGTTGAACTGAGGCGAGAAGTCGCGCGGGGCACGGAGTTGCCCTTTAAGTCGGTAGCTATGTCCGGATATTGTCGCAGGACACAGCTACTTGGCATCTCCGGCTCTAGCCCGGAGAGCTAGCAGAGGATGAGCTAGACATTTTCTGGTCCCTCCGGCAACGTAGGAATTTGGGAAGTGGAGAGACGCCGTTCGTTCGGCGTCGGGAAGTAAGCGTGCCTTACAGCACCGCCACCAATGAGGAGATTTAATAGTTGACTCAGAGTCGGCGGCTCAGCGGCGGCAAGTGTCAGTCGTGCGTAACGCGACGGGAAGTGAGCGTGCCTACGACTCCGATACCTATCAGGAAAATAGGGAAGGTGCTGTACGTGAACCCGAGGGGGCTCACCTAAGGCTAGTCTTACAGAGAAAAGGATGAAGTCCGTGCAAACGTACTGATCCGGGATTAGGATCTGGCTTAGATGGTGCCTGTGCGGGTTCGCTCGCACAGGTCATAGTGCATAGCTTCTCGTATACCCAAATGGTCGGTGGGGAGAGTCACTATAATCAAAACTAATCTACAAAGAGATGGGGCTGTCCCAGTGTGAAGATATAATTGTGTAACTTAGTTGAGAATGACGTTGCTTTTTAATACAACATATTAAGAATGGAATGGACATTCTAAGGTTCACATAAAAACTTGATTCGATACATTGATTTTTTATTTGTAAGTCAATGATTCGATAAGTATTTTTTTAACTTGAAGATTCTATGAATGAAATTATTCGTTACCTTGTTTATGCTTAAATAGGAGAGTTATGCAATTACAGACAAAGATAACTTGTTTCATGTCGTTCATATTATTTTTATGAATTTACTAACTAAAGTAAACTAACTAGTAACTTAACTATTTCTTTTTTCTCAATTTGTTTTGTTTTTCTATCCATTAACTTGAGAAAAACTAGATCAGCTACTTTTTGTGGTAAGTGCGCTGTCGTATATTTTTTGTACAGCGTTGTTTCACTAAGTAGGTACCTATTTATGCAACTTCAGAGCAGAAATTGTACAACCGATTACATGCCGATTTATTGTCAAAATGTTTTACGTCTAGGAAGAAGTTGAAAATGGTGCCATAATTATGCGGAAATTGAGCGATGAAATTGGTTTCTTTTACACTTCATTTATTCCCTTTACAGTTTATAAATTTAATGTGAAGAAATTATTGTTTTGGGTAATTTTCAGGTTAGTTTTCTCTACCTAATTTCGGTGGCAATTTCTGTTATTTAAATATTGTAGAATAGTATCATTGTAGAATATGTAGAATATTATATTATATATTATTATTAATGTATAATATTGTAGAGTATTATATTATGGCGTTTTATTTCATATTCGAGTGTAGCGACCTGAAATTTTATTTAATATTTCACGATGATTTACTCAAATACTTGAATAAAAATTGCTACCGAAATTAGGTAGAGAAAACTAACCCGAAAGTTACCCTGTATTGTCTTTCATATTTTGCAGCAAAGAGGTCTAAAATTTCACTCGGAGTACTGTAACTACACTTTATTTGCTATACTTCTTAAGTATGTACATAAAGAAACTAAAAAAAGCTTAGATTAAGTGCATACCTAATTACACCTTGGTACGTTAGCTACCTTCTTTATACCATACACTTACTGTGCTCGTTACCATTTAGGTTAAAGACTTTTGCACTTTAGTTTAGCATTACTAACTCTTTTGAGTAACATTTTAGTCTAAAGTAACTTTTAAAAAATTAACTTATAAAAAAAAATTAAAGCACCTATATTTTTAACAGAGTTAATATCTCTATTAATAATGGTTAATTAACGAATAAGTAAAATATTAAACACAAAAATAGAATGATGATAGTGTATGTATATGTGTAATTTTCATGTTCATATTATATTAGTTGTTATAGCCATAAGTTATTAAAAATAAAGTTTCGTCAATTAAATAGCTGCTCTATGATGCGTAATTAAAAATAATTGATCGTATATTATGAGGTATAATTATTTCTTTATGCTTATATTAAAATTTCTTAGAGGAACATATTTCTGGTTTATATTTTCCTCCTTGTAAATTTTATAGGCTATTACAAGGCTTACTGAATGTAATGAGGCCCATGAAACTACATATGCACACACAGCAGCAACATATATTACCTTTGAAACTCATTTTACGAGTACATTGGCTTTTGCTATAGTCCATAAAATGTATTTTATTTCTTACTTTGAAATGGATAGTAAAAACGCTTTGAATTTAAATATAAACCTGTGGTCCGCATTCTGCATTTAGACGAGTCATAATAATATGACTGCCTCCGTGGCCGAACGATTACCATGCCGGACTGCCACGCAGAGGTCCCAGGATCGATTCCCGGGCCGGGAGAAATATTTCTATGGCCTACATTTATTTCTCTCATGAGTTTGGGTGTAATTTGTTGTTGTCTATGTGTGTGTGTGCATGGCACCCGCGATACAGGGTTTCCCTAGTGCGGGGCTATGTTGAGTGTGTGTATTATTATTATTATATATTTAAAATAGGTATGTGTGTGTATTATTATATTTTAAACGCTTTATATAGGTGTATAAACCTAGACGCAATCTCGTAACAAGTTGTTACGAGATTGCGTCGCGTAAAAGCAGTGTGATTGTGTTTGATATGCAAATAAGTTACTACAGCTAGCTTAGTGGTTTTTGGTTTTTACAGACGAAATAAGTTCACCAGTTACTGTATTGTTCGTACTTAGTAGGTAGGGCTTGCACTATTATATTCGGCCACATATATAGAAATAAAGGCGTTGAACAGTGCGCAAGAAGATGTTCAGCGGAGGTAACCACGAAACGTGGAAAAGTGATTGAAACCAAATGGACACGAAAAGTAGATAGACTGCTGCACTACTAAGATCTTCCATATTAAAATATCTAAATGAGTTACTTCACGATACTAACGGGTTACTGGCGGGTACATCGGCGTCTGCTTCTCCGTAGCACTCGAAGTTCTCAGCGTCTGAGATCGAGTTGCCAGGACTAGAATCTGCTGTGGGCTCCGGCTGTGACGCTGCTTCAGTGCCATTCTGGAAAATGGATATAGGTAGAGATTATTATATACACTAATAGAGCGAAAATACAAACGTTAATGCTATGGGAATCGACTGTCTGTTTCATCGAGGAGTAGAATCACCAGCGAGTGTATTGAAAAGTAAGATATGCTATACACGAATGCATACACAGCAACAGCATTCTTGACTTAAGACAATCGTGAAGATGTTATACAAAATTGTTTTATGAAAGTTTCGAGTACTTGTTATATCGTTAAAAACTGTCGACACCCACGAAAAACAAACACAGTGTCAGTCTTGATAAGTGCGGTATTTCGACAAAAAATATGTGAATTGATATTAGTTTCGATATCGAAAATAAACCTAGCTTCAAATTCCAAATTGTGTCAATATTGATTGACCGAATCGATTTTCGATTAACACTTGTCGTGACTACCTTCGTAAAATATTCAGTAGACAGATTTTGTCGATAAAAGTCGACATGATAAAAATCAACAGTTTAATGGATGCTCAGTATAACGTGTAGGTAAGTTCCGGTTGGTATTCAAAAGTTGCTAGTTACGAGGTTTAAAACTGGTGAAACAAAAATTTTATGTAAAGGTTCTGTAGAGAGAGAGCGAGAGAGAGAGAGAGAGAGAGAGAGAGAGAGAGAGAGAGAGAGAGAGGGTTGTTATTTTTTATTTTAAGCGCTCACACTCATTATATATCTTCTGCGTACTTGGATGACAAAATTTGTAGCAGTGACCCGTTTAGCTCTTGCAGATCTCGATCTATGTTTGAAATATTGTTTTTTTATATACGGAACGAACAAGTCGTGCGCGAATTAGGTCATATTTAAAAGACTGTTCAATCACCAAATTCAACTCACTCCAAATAGAACGACGTGTGCAACGGGTGGTCAGAGTAAAAACAGCACGCCAGCGTGAGTTAATGTAAGTTGCAGAACACAGTTCCTGGTGTTCTTTCTTTTACAAGCTTATTTAGGTATTAATTTTTTTTTTATATCAAGTGACCGGACGAATAAGCCGTGCGCCTGATGGTAAGCTACAAGCCTGTCCATAACAGTTGCAGTGCCACTCAGAGCTGCAAATCGCAAAGACCTGAGGAACACTGCCACTGCGCCCGTCACTCTGACACATAAGTTCATAAATCCCATGTGCTTACCCTTAAAAACCGGAAGCAATAATGCTAACGTTACTGCTTGGCGGCAGAAATAGGTAAGGTGGCAGTACTTCCCTGGACGAACTCTTTCACAAGGAGCTCTGCTGCTACTACGTAAGTTACAAATTCATTTAAGGTGCAATGTACGAGTATTCGTTTCTATAATAAAATTCCTGTTGTTATTCAAAATTAGCCATTAACGAGGTTTAAAACTATAGTGAAACCAAATCTTTATACTAAAGGTTCTGTAGAGAGAAAGATATATTATATAGCTTCTGTGTACTTGGATGACAAAATCCGTAGTAGTGACCCGTTTAGTTCGTGAAGGTAGTCTTGATCTATGATGTTTTAAACACTTATTGTAAATGATAAATGTTTGTTTACGAAGAACAACCCCTAAAGTTTCTTGCACATTCTTCTCAGGAGAATCTGCCTTACAAATGAGCAGTAGAGTTTATTCAATATGACGATTTCAAGTGTAATTTGCTCACCTATGACAAAGATTATTTGACTTTGACACATGTCATATTTATAAGTTATGTTACCTATGAGTATAAAATGCTTAGACTATTTTTTTCCATCCTCTAAGATAAAATGTGACTTATGACTGGTCAAAAATACGTAGGTAGATTAACCTACGTATTTTTGACCAGGCATATAAATATGTATATATTAGGTTTGTTTGTTATAATCATATATTTGTTGCATTTATGTAATTAATATATTAATATTTTTTTAATAATTATATAATATTATGTTTAATTTGCCGTTGACTGGTAGAGAATGCTTTTAGCATTAAGTCTGCCTTTGTACCATTATGTGTTGTGGTCAATAAAGTTTAATAAATAAATAAATAGAATGTTATCAAAATAATCCAATAGCGCTTTGGAATATAAATATGAAATGGGATTAGACCATTCTGTGAGAAGGAGTCCTGTAATGTTATTGGACTTTGTTCTATAATATTACGCCATTGAGTACTTCACAAGCGTTTTGTGTAACTAATCTCTCCCATCGATAACGAATGCCATCACCTCTATCTTTCCTCGCATATCATAATATGAAATTAAGGGATTTAAATCAGAGAACTGAGTGCCGGTGATTTGAATTCCTATGTATGATTCCAGTGATATGTAGCGTTCACCAGTATACTTGGTATCCGCAAACATTTTTTAGGATCGCTGAATGGATTTTAATCAAAAGTGCGACCTACATTATTTTTGTTTAGATAGAGTTTTACCAAATGTTTACATATTTTTGCGAATTCAGACTGTTTTGAGGCTAAGTGTGCATTGATAAGATAACAGATAGTATTATGGACAAACCTGTAATTTGTTGGGTAGGTTAGACGGCGAGGAGCGTGGCGACTTGGTCCTCTGAAACACGCTAGGCGCCATCATGGCCTCCGTCGATAACTTCACCTCTGAAAGGAAAATAAATGACAATGTTAAGTCAAATGTACAAGTAACTGTTTTGTGTGCTATAATTGATACTAGGGTCTTAGACATTGTGTGAAATAGTAAGTTTGTGCCAAGGTTTATATGCCGTATCTCTGACTCAATGTGGACAAGTCTCATGTAAAATGCAGGTTTTTTAATCTTCTTTACACGCTGTTTCATATTTTAGTTAAAATTACGTAACTGTAAATTCCACAGAGCACATTTTGCTGTGTTTTAAAAATAATATCGTTGTTTTTGTAAATAACACAATACTTTAGTAACGTAATTAATCAGAACTTTTTATAATTTTTCGCGTACCTACGAATGTCTAATCTATAATTGTATCAATGGTAAATGTGTAGAAAAACAAAAGTATTTCAAGGTTTGCATTGTGAAAACAATGCTTATCGTCCCTAATAGTAAACATTTACAGTTATCTTACATTAAAATTTGTTCCATCGTAGTATGAGAATGGTGTAAAGATTTCGGTGTATGGCACTCTTATGTAACCAAGGTAAGTCACGAAAGGTGAGCCCATAGGTCGTTTATTTATGAAGTAACAATAATAACGTTCCACGTTTTGAATATTTAATTACAAACGTTTATTAAGCAAGCTACAATAAATGCCCGATAACATTATCATCCGTTATCTTTGTATCACGTTGATTACGATTTAATTGCAAGACGAAAAACAACGAACATTTTAGAACGTTCTTAATTTGTAAGATGATCTGCTTTTGCACACAAGCCTCGTTCTTTTGTTCAACATTGATTGTACTTCTTTATATTTGCAACTTAAATCCTTTCAATATTTACTTACACATAGATATGTAATTAGACCCGAAAAAGTATAACACATATGATATGATATATACATATATCGTAATCTTATAACAGATACGTTACGAAAATAATGGTTTTAACAAAAATATTTCTCAAATAACTAAATAGTAATTAACGATATTATTGTAGTGAAATATCTGTTACATTGTTTCAGTATAGGTAAGTTTGCGATATTTTCGAATATCACTAGAAAATTCGAAGGCTAAATTAAGGATCGATACGACGAAACTTAAGATATAAATGTTGGTAAACGTTCTGTTTACGATAATGAATAATTGCATAACAAGTAGCAACGTTTAGTAGCAGTAGCGCTCCTTGTGAAATTTAAACCTCATTATGGTGATTAAAGTAAAATCCAGTGCAATACCTATAGTTTGGCGAATCAGCTGAAAACAGCATAACACGAGCTTGCCAAGCAACAGTATCGCCTGCCACCAGGCTTCCAGGACACGGAAGACATCTGCAGCGTCGCTCCGCAGCACTAGCACCACCTCCCACATCGATATTTTTAGTGATACGAACACTCAGTCGAATAGGAAGGTCATATCGATTCATTTTCACTTTTATATGTTACACGAGCACTTTGATTTTGAATATATACGACATGGTTTACTTCGGCTTTATTAAAGTTCATATAGAGCATAATAGAGTTTTAAACATTTTATCTTCTCACAAACAATTCATGGAAGTAAGTTTTGTAAACAAACTTTCACATTTTTTGAAATTTATTAGAGCAGCATAACAGAAGTACACACTTGTATGTTTACTATCAGAAAAACATTGCTGTAATCATGTAGGTATTCCACCTAGAGTCGTTTTGTGATTGCGATATTATGGTGGCGGAACCGGGTTTAGGCGAGCAACCTATACTTATACGCACACACGCACTACTAAGGCAAATGGTGTGTGTTTTCTTTCTAAACTCCTCTTAGCGGTTTTTTTTCCCCGGAAATGTGTCGTTAGGAACATAGACAACAACAACAGGATTTACATTTTTTTATCTTAAGAGTTTAAAAATCGGGGCACTACCTCACAGACATTATTTGTAAAACCAGTTTTAGAAAGTCAGTTTATTTCATTGCAAGAATGTGCGTCGGCGGAATATTTTTGATAAGAGAATTGTGTTATCGAGTCTAGCGGTAAAATGTGACTAGCGCCGTTAATGTAGAAACGAATCAAGCGTAAGCTTTCGGTTCACTTTCCATGGTTTCCTACTTTGTTGGTAATCTCAATCGGATTACATCCGGTATTGCCTGCTTGAGTAAATAGATGTTGCAAAATTTTCAAATATTTGTTCCATTATTGTGTTGTCTCTGGACATGCTCAAGACGAAGTGGTTTCACGTATTTTTTTAAAATAAAAAGTTGAGTACAATGAAACTCAACTTGAATATACAAAAAAAAAGTAACGGTATTACTAAAAAATTTTTCTCTTGATTTGATTTTGTGTGCAATAATATAATAATTCTCTTAAGATAACGACTTCCCGCGCAAAAATATCAGACAATTAATTGATTGAAGAAAAATTTTAATCTAAGATATGGCAGTACGGCTAATTAGCTAAGGCTAGCCCGAAGGACGAATTTTAAACTTTTCGAATAATATCACAGCACAATATTAACAACGCGCCATAATCTCAAGAATGTGTTATTTTTTATTAGTTTATTGGTTCACTTACAGTTATTACAATGTAACATACTATAAATACAATTTGGTGAAATTCTTATCTAAGTTGCACAACTACTTATGAGTGAACACAGCTTGCAAAAACAACGTAAAATGTAAATTATATAGAATTTAAACACATCAACTTAAACTAAAAAAAAGAAAGAAAAAGTAATACAAACAAAACCAATAAATACAAGTGAACAAGGGTCTCTGACAGCATCAAAGTAGATGGCGGAAAAAAAAACCAAAAATTAATTAAGGTTTAACATAATACTAATGCGAAATTTGTGCAGCGACTGCCAAAATATATCGCAAACGTGACGGTGCTTATTATATAGTCTGCAGAGCCTTGGGATACAGGAATTAAAGCCCAGAACGGTCTTACGGAATGGTGGCACTAAAGGAGCAATAGCAAACCTACGGTATCTGGAAAGAATTTAGTGGCAACAGTAAAATTACTCGGGCAAACGACAATTATCATCATTTACCTAACTAAAAGTGATTATAAATTTTATAACATTTTTTAAACAAATATCTATATTTTATAAATGTAGTATTTTAGTAGCGGTAGAGCTCCTTGTGTAAGAGTTCGTTCAAGGAAGTACTGCCCTTTACCTGTTTCTGCCGCCAAGTAATAATGTGACCATTACTGCGTAAGGGTGCTGGTGAAGGGTGTCGGGCGCAGCGGCAACTCTCATCAGAGCTTTGTGATTTAAAAATCTGAGTGGCACTGCAACTGTTAGGCACAGGCGTGGCGCTTACCACCAGGCATACGACTTGTTCGTCCCGTCACTTAATATTACAAAAAAAAACTAACAAAATCGTCTTCAAAATAAACATTAACTCACGATGTTTTCCGTTCAGTGATAATTGAAACTCAAATATGTATGTTATTTGAATAATGTCAGTTATAAGACCGGTTGTTTGAGTTATTAACCGATATTAGTATTACAATCGAACTAGCGCAATATGTGAAACATACCGCCCCCGTCGCCTGGCTAAGTGCCGAAACTGAGTGAGGCGTACGATCTCACTCAGCTTTCAAAACGAACGTACTCCTAATCGTATTTTCTAGATTTTTATTTATATGTGTCAGTCATTGACGCGAACTATAGCTCAAGATGTGACGTACTAAGCCAAAAATACGTTGCTTTAAATAACGTAATCCTAGTTACGACAGGAGAGGAATTATGTAGTAACAATGCACATTTGTAACAAGTCTAAATTTGTTTAGAATTGGCACGTAGAATTTACATTCATATTCTTATGGACGTATTAAGTAGAAAAGGCTAAAGAAAAGAAAGACAAAGAAAAATATTCATGTATAAACCACTAGCCACATTATACTTAAGACGATTAAAGTCATTCTTATATCAAATTAAACGTTTAGGTATACGTGGCCCACTGGCCACTAAAAATGTTCATTATGAACCACTGTTCATAAACTTTATTTTTTTCCGTCCTTTAAGATTCGTACTTAAAGGATGGAAAAAATATATACATAATTCAAACATTTTTTAACGTTTTTCATAAGTCAATGATATTATCACTAAGATTGACAAATGAAGATTGACGAATTAATTACCTCTGGTCAATTTACTGCATCGTTACATTGCAATATCGTATAAATGCTGCAAAGCAATTTCCATTCAAGATAATTACAAGTTTTTATTGTTTTATTCAACAAATGGCAGCAACATAATGCTTCACGCTATCTACACAGGCTTCTATCGAAATGTTGAGCATTTCTGTTGCATGCTGCAACTTCACTATGGCTACGTTTAGTACAATTTATTGTTATTATGTTTATTATATCTCTACGTAATAGCCTAGTATAACTTTTATTAGTATACATTTGATTAAATTCTACTATACTAGTTCGAGGACCTTTTTTGTTGTTTTCCTCGCTGTTTACACAAGTGGCTACTAAAATATAAAACTTTTCGATGTTGCACAAATAAACACTGTGTTAACTAGACACGGTTCAATTTACAATGGTGAAACGTTTAAGTCGTGGTTCAACGAGTTACACGTGAACTATAACTACTCTAGCGTCTTAGTCAGATTTTTGTAATATTCGCATTACTTTGTATCAGTTTCCGTCCTTGTCATAACTAACGTTACTTCGTCGAGTTTTTAGCGAAATTGATTTATTAATTAAATTGGAATCAGAAACGAGAAACGAAATCCACAACCCCTTAAAAGGTTTTTTTTTAATCTTATTTAGTTTCAGTTTTGTCGGTAATCTAAATCAGTGTAACTGTAAAAAAAGTTTAGGTGCCAACATCTCGAAAATAATCAAAACGTAAATGCGTTTAGTTATGACAACGTAGGCAGTATAAGGATAAAACTACTTACTCAATTCACAGTTGCCAAGGTCATTTGAATTCCAAAAAAAAAACTAGTGCATTTCAAAATATATCGAACTAACTCTAATTAAGTTGAAATTTAGCATTTATGAGCACGCAAGTGGATATGCCGACATATTGTTTCCGAGACTTTTACGTAATGTAAACGTCCTTCGATCGATATTGCTTAATATTTCACGTAGGTTTATAACGGCAAGCCTGGCAGGCTTTAACCGTTTGCTTTTATAAGATGCCAATTTTTCTTCGAAATAAACTAACTGCATTACATAAATATATATACGAGCAGCCCTTTTCGTCATACTTGATACGCGACACACTCGGTTTTAGAGTCCACTGAAAACTAAAGTCTTTAATCTCGGCTGTGGCATTACACCCTGTCAAACGGATACAATGTAATATCAAAAACAGCATTATGAGAAAAAGTTGCACCAATCATTTTTAGGTTTTTTGTAATTTTTAGGTTAAGAGCGTAATCAGATACATTTAACTTGTTTTGTAAATTAGATATTAAAGAATTATATCCAGCGATCATAATTGTCATTTGCAAAATAAGCTATTTATATCGTAATGCCAATTAATACGTTTTGCCTTGATAACAGCCGATGGATTCTTGCTGTAATGGAATTACAAAATACTGTATCTATAGCGACTTCTAGTGTTTTTTTTGAGCCGATAGATTAGCTGAGTGAATCCATTAGGATAAATATAAGGTTTATGCATTAGCATAAACCACAGCCGCACACACGATAGTATTTTAAATTGTGTTACAACATTTTTAAAAAACATTTAAGTAAAATTACAAATAAAATCTTATTTGTATTTTTAAATGTTTCTTTCTATATATTTTTGTTCTGTGGTATTACAATAAATTTGTTCAATAACCTTACAAAATTAAAGGAATAAGGTAATTTGGATATTCGTCTTATCACATAACTGCTGATTTATCTACGATTATAAGTAAATATATACTTAAGACTTTATTTTGATAAAAAAATTACCTTGTTCTTTCTAGGTTAAAATCTTAAACAAATTAGTCTTAATTTTGCTTCATTCTCGGAACGTATAGTGTAACAATTAAATGTTAATTAAACATGTTTATTCTACATCATACTTTAAAAGTCATTTTGAAGAAAATTGAACCTTATTTACTGAAATTCTTTTCAGTTTAAAACCGGGTTACTTTTGTCTTAACGGATCGCCATATGTAAATACCAGCTGACTTTGAGTGTCCCACATAAAAGGCCACCATCACCACATTGGAATGCTGTAGTAGTCTATCATTTGTGTAAACTTTCCTAATGACCCTGCACTTAACACAACTGCTACTCCAATTCCCTTTTCACATTTCCGGAATAACACTTTGAAGCACTTAAGTTTTGAAGGCACTATCACATTACGGAGCTCATTTATTTTTGCATTATACTTTAGTCTTTTAAATAAATCACAAGTATAATGAGAGTTAATATAAAATGCATGCACAGAACAATTTCTTCGATCATTTTTAGGGGTATGCTTAACACCGGCGAGGTCTCAACAGCGTGCCGGCTACAACTGGCTGCGCGTGCGCACCACCGGCGGCTGCGCGTTATGCAACCGATGCCTCTGTTACCGGTCCACAGACAAATGAGCAATAATTTCTATATAAAGCACCTTAACCAATAGTAATAACCAGAAGCAGTTATGGCCTACGTTTGACATTAAGAAGATTAAGAACGTTTGCAAAGTCAACCGACACGACACAAACCGACGGTCTTTTCCCAAAACTTCTATAACGCTAGGTCTATAGAACTAGCGTTGAGTCACCATAGCGAAATAAACGTCTCCAAAACTTCTATTATATCGAACACTGGATCATAGTACTTATATCAATTGATTTAGATCATCATGCTAAATAAGTATACAGTTGCAAAAAGCAATCGACAACAAACAAGTCTAGTGAAAGTTGTTGTATAAAATTTAAATACAAAATCAGGAGAGACCACGCTTGTTAGTTGCGCTACATTGTTTAAGAATAGTATTTAAAGCTGTCGATAAAATAGCATACAGAGGCTTTATAGAAGACGAAAGTAAATGAAAAATCTGAATTTGAAGCGTGATCTTTTGGATCGCAACAAGAATTTCATAAGTCATCAAAATAACGAACGTGAAACCGCTTAAACATGGTACTCGATAGCATTTAGTATAACCAGAATACGTGTAGCTGGCAGTTATGGTTTTGGTTTCCTTTTACGTGGACCGTTGGTTGGTAAAATTTACATAAGAGTTTTGTGAGTAGATTTCACCACAGAACGAAACATAAAACGTAAACGGCCATAAACACGTTTAGTCTTGATGAAATCCTTTCAACTGATTTATTCATAGTGAATTATTGCGTCGAAGTAGGTGCAATGGTACTTACAGGTCGTGATTCGAAATCGTTTGACAAAAAAGCAATCGTTTGTTGAGAATTTCACTCAAGACAAACTCAGGCCGACATCTCGTCAGGATCGAATTGCAATAAATCAAACAGAGCGAGAACACATGCCGCATGCCTTTTTACATAATACGGCCTTGGATTACTTTATGTTTAGGTACTGATGGCTATGTAGTCGATTGCATTGGAGGTTGGTAATATCTTACTTAATTCAAACGGTTCTACTTAACGACATGATTAGGAGAAGAAGAAGATTGACGAAACAGATTTATCTATAGGGCTAGAGCGAGCGAGAAAGTTGGGCCAACTAATGCGAACTTACTATGACTAAACTGCGGGCGTCCTAAAGAAAGGCCAAGTCAAGACTACCCTTAACCGACGAACATGTATGAAAGCACTGGTGCGTGTGATGAGTCGAATTATGTGTATAATAATCGTATCAATTGGAAAGACTCCGCTCCCGATGGGAAAAGCGCGTGAAGTATATGTGTGGTTTAGTGAATTTTGAAAAAAATCAATTATGAGGAAATCATCTAATAATTAAATATTGACTAGCTTTCCAACTTAATTATTTAGTTTACATTGTAAAACATTAACAATTTTTTTCTCGAAATCGACTTTGTGCCATTTAGGCAGTTTTGGCAGTAAGCCGGCGCTGTTGGCAGTACGGGTTTCTCTTGAGAGGGTTATGGTCATATTTCGCAACACTAGTCTAATCTAAGGGGAGGCATAGGTATCCGAATTAACCTTTTTTACGACACCAAGTGATGGGACAATCAAATCGTGTGACTGGTAGTAAGTGACACTCCTGTCCATACCAGTTGCAGTGCCATTCAGGCCTTTCAATCACAAAGATCTGTGGGGCACTGCCACTGCGTCTATCATCCTCAGACATTAGTTGACAAGTCCTATGTGCCAGTAATTTCGCTAGCACCCTTATCCTTCAAAACTGAAACAGTAACACTCATATTATAGCTTGGCGGGAGAAATAGTAAGGTGGCACAGTACTTTCCTGGACGACCTCTTTCAGAAGGAGGTGTATTGCTACTAAAACCTGCTACTAGAACCAAGTGCAAAATGCTGGTTTCATATTCATGAACGTGATACACTGAAAGCATTATGTGATTGGAATAAACAAGATGTTGTTTAAAATAATCACGTAACTTGTTTCCTTGTAACTAGTTCTGAGCCTATCGATCCCAATGATTGTAGAAACAATTTTAATGATTGCAGCAACCATTTATCAATGCATTAAATTATTATGTTGCGATTGATTCCATCAAGTATTTTGATTGGTTAATTTGATTGAAAAAAAAATTTCTGTGTAATGAGTAACTATATAGGGGATTTTTCACAAATGGAATGAGAAGGCAGCTTTTACAAAATTCTATAAGATATGTGGCCGTCCCTTAACCCCGTATACAGGTACTTATTGGTTTAAAAAACAAATTCTAGAAGAGAATTGCTTTAAAATGGTTGAAATTATCGCCTACGGTATGTATATTACTTGCATACCTTAAATGGTTTTAGTTATGTTTTGTGACAAATGTGAAAGGCGGTGTACCTACCTGCACAGAGTAAAATTAATTGTATTACTAGCTTTTACTTTATGAAAGCCTTTAAAAATTAAAAATTATTCGAAACATAAAAAATATAAGGAATAGTTGATTTTATTCGTATACAAATTGTTTGTATTAATTGGTAGAATCACCTTCGTTCAAGATAAACCCAATTAACTTAACATGTATTATTATTAAGTATATTAAAAATATGCTTGCTGTTGTAATTTGAATAATTATAAATAGCTTTTTTTCTTTCTTTCTTGTCTTTTCACGGTTAGTGTTTCAGCCACTTACAGTATTTTGACTTGTTTTTAAAACGAGGAAACTTATCATAGTAATGAAATTTGCCAACTAGAATCTTACCGATTTTTCTAAGTATTGCAATGATTGTCAATAAAATTATTATAATTTATTATTCATAAATATATATTCTAATATATTTATTATATTTACGAATGGTTTGTATAGTTCAATTAAAATCTTTAAGAGTTGCCGTTGAACTTTGAAATTGTTACTCGTTCTTGTTAATATTTAATTTCAATTTGTTAGCAAAATATTATTATACATAATTGTTACTAACAAAATTATAAAACTAACCTACGATTAAATGTTCAAGAAGACGATGCATAATTTTAATCACGTATCATTTGCAATATAATTTTAGTCTCTATCAATCTATCTAAATGAAACATAGTGCGTAATTCGATTCTCTTTTCTATTTTGTATGTAGCAGTAGAGCTTTTTATGAGAGAGTTCGTTCAGGTCAGCACTGTCATACCTATTTCGGGCGCCAAGCAGTAATGTAAGCATTACTGCATTCCGGTTTCGAAGGGTAAGGTTTGCTTGTGAAACTACACACACATTGTCTTGTTAACCTTGTTTAAAGGTGACGTGTAGCGCTCCTCAGACTAAGTGGCACTGCAACTGTTATGGGCAGGCTGGTCATTTACTATCAAGTATATGACCTATTCGGTTCGTGACTTAATATCATAAAAAACTATCTATTTTTTCTGTCATCTATTCACTTTTGAACGTTTTTTTTTGTTACCAAGGATGTGGTTTTGCATAAAAATCTTTCAAAGTTAAGGCAGGATGTCGATGCCGGATGCAGTGGACGTGACAGACATTTCTGTCATCAAGGGGAAGTTGGTGATTTATTATGAATGTATGCTCACCGAAACGTCAGCTCGTCTTCCACAGAATTAGCTTGTCGACCAATCTGTAAGAAAAATAACAAAATTTAGCTGAAATATACGGAAAAAATAAATAAAAACCAAACTTTGTATGTTATCAAAACTAAAAACATTATCATAATTATTAACATTATATTTGAGGAAGTGTCAGTCTATTTGCAAAGCACTGGCTGGTTTACCGCGCAAAACAAGAAAAATATGGCTTTTTCAAACTACATTCAGCCACAGTTTTCTAACTAGAAAATTTTATTAAACAGTTTTTATAGCCCAATTATGATTTTTTACGGCTTCGTAAATATAAATTCGAAGATTCTTGAACATTTCTATTTAGGTACACCGTGTAACAAATGCCATTCCTCTAGACAATTTTGCAAAATCGAAGGGGAATTGAATTGTTCGAAACCATGATTATAATGGTGTGGTGTGATTTGCAAAGGTCAGGTCAACATTGAAACGCCAGTATGCCATTTAGAAGATTACAGAAGTGCAAAGGAGTGCCTTGAAACTAAAGCCGATGGATTGTTTTGGATTCTCAACTGAAGTTGCGAAACTTATAAATAAATCATGATAAATTAGTTCTGTCAAGGAACCTATGATTATGTGATGTTTGTGATTTGTTACTAGTATATATTTTTGACCAACTTAAAAAAGGAGCAAGTTTTATTGAGAACAAAAAAATACAGTCGAATTGACTATGTGTTGATGGCGCATGTCAACGGGATTTAAACGAGATTCGGTCGCTGTCAGTAAGCTTTTGTGTACGTTTTAGTTTTCACTAAGCATCTACGGGGGCGCCGTGAACGCGCGTTCGAGAAACGCGTCGTTCGCGCGTAAAAAATACGCCACATATAAAGTTTAATTTTGTCGCTTTAGGAAACATCTGCGATAAAAAAATGAAAAAATTTTTCAAACGCCCAAAATAACGAATTTTGTTATGATGACGATTTAGTTTACTTTATTTCTCTCAGCATTACAAATTTCATACAAATACAATTACATGTAATTTTTTACTACTCTTCGAAAAGTGAGCGTCAATTTACAAAATAACGAAGAAATAATTATATATTAGTGATTCTTAAGTACACAATAGTGTACATATACAAAATCAACATAATTAATTAAACTAATAAATAATTGAATTAAACTAACAATGTCAACTGTATACAGGAAATATCAATATGGATTCTTAATAACTAATAACTTTATATTACAGTATAATAATACGGTGAACGTCAAATTCATTAACAAATATAATAATTTCATTATTTACTTTGAGTGTAGTCTGTTACTGAGTAAACATATACAAAGAATTCAGTCGAATAGTATATATGCAGCAGTAGTCATTTTAGTAATAGTGCTTTTGAAGTTTAGTAATTTTGTCTTTTCTTTTTACATTTATACTAACTATTAAACTCCCCCTTCAATTTACTTTAAAGCGTACAATATACAGTATGTATATATAAGTAAAATTCTGCATATATTATTATATAGCCAGCCAATACTTGTCTCTCAAGTCGGTATAATTTTAGTGTATGTCCCTCCGTACTTAATTTTTTACAATATTTTTTCTTTTTCTAAAACTGTTCGTATTAGACAAAGCCAAACCAATACATTCAGCCCTTGAATGTTTCTAGATTCATTCAATTGAAGATGGTCACGCGAACCATTTGACTGTCAATTCAATTAAAAGATAAAGTTGGAGTATTCTGTATTTACGAATAAATAAATGTAGATTGGAGTTTGAAGAACTTCACCACATTTACAATTGTTACATAAATGTATATTGTATTGTTATTTATTTATTTAGAATCAGTTTCGTGTGTATATTGTGTTAGTTTTAGTTGCTCTCTGTAGAGCTCCTTGTGAAAGAGTTCGTCCGGAGAAGTACTGCCTAAACCTTACCTATTTATGCCGCCAAGCAGTAATGTTAACTTTACTGCGTTTCGGTTTTGCAGGGTAAGGGGCTAGTGAAATTACAGGTATGTATTAACAATTTGTAATTGTTGTATAAGGTTTTTATACAATAATTATGTACATAGTACAGTCACAGGCAACTTAGTAACGACAGTACGATGTAAGCGTGATGAACATTTTGTGCAAAAAAGGTATGCTTCTGCTGTATTTTTCGAAATTAGAGCAGTTGGCAAATGCCGACTGGCCAGGCCAGCAGGCAAGTGGGTGCACTGGTTTCGCTCGAAGTGCTAACGGTGGTACAGTCGGTGGTCAGTGCTACACTCCACCGCATTTCATTGTAAATAATTAGTTATGCCGTTAAACAAGACAATCAGTGTTACAAGCAAGTATTAATAAGGTTGGTTAGGATCACCTTATTGCATAGACCTATGACACAAAATCAAAGCAACTTTAATATAGTCAAGACTAGATATCGTAGACACACAAGGAATAAAATAAAAATTCGGCCCAAACAACGCCCTAATTTGGAATATTACACTAGAACGATGTTCGTATTAGCACGCGAATTATTTAATAAATTACCGGATGCCATTAAAGAATTGAATTGTAGATAATTTAAAATAAAATTGCATAATTTGTTATAGATTCAACGCTACTATAATATTGATGATTTTTAAGGCGATAACATATTCTCTGGCTTCCTATTTTCTGGTTAAATTCCAATTGTTATTTTTTGTTTATGCTATTGTATTAATTTAACTGTAAAATCTAACATCAAAAGTGAAATGAGAATTATGTAAAATATTCTCATGCCAAGTCTTGGTGAAACGTACGATCTAATAGTATACAATACTATAAAAACCTGCATTGTTAATTACATTTTCAGCGAATAAAAATATCTTGTTCGGGTGGAGTACGGGAATAGACCCACAGTTCCGAATCCGAGAAATGACGGTCACATGGATCATTTTATCTCAGGTGTACATGCGATATTTGTATTTTGTATTTTTGAACTTAGTGCACAAGCGACATCCGAAGTGTGTCCCAGTTTTCTAGATTTGTATACGAATTGGATACAGTTCGCAAATGCGCGAAAAAAATTTACGGATGAGGTGACCTTTGCCGCAATCATGTATTTATTACGTGGGAATTTCTAGTGCCAATATTAACAAAATCTTTTGTTTATTTATAGCCTTCATCAAGGCTTTGTTAATCGTTCGACGTTTTGGTCTATTTTGCTCATTCGAAGCTTCGGTGTTGGATAATAAATCTAAGGTGTTTATAGCGTTAGTACTCGCAATCAAAATTCACATCAATCAAATTATCATGTGATTAAATTCATCATTAAAATTGTTTCGCAATTATTGTTGATTAGCTCAGATGAAAACAAGTTAATTTACCTTAAAGAACAGCTTGTTTATTTAAATTTTTAGTGTATGTTACACGCCATGTACCTCAGGTCAATTAAGCCGTCGTCCAACTTCTACTTAATTTCTACGTATTGAATTTCTTCTCGGTGGGAACCCCTTAAGGAATGTGTTTACAAAATACTATATCAATGTAGCGATAGCAGTACTCGTAGATCAGGAGACGGGGTACGAGTATCCTTTATAGAAAATCAGTATACATATATCATTAACTAATTAATATACAGTGCCTACGGTAGGGCATTTTTCAGGTATTGGAAAAATAAATGAAAAAATATAAGTAGTAGTACTTACTTAATCGACCTTTAGAACTTGCAACATTTGCAATAGCATTTATTTAATACACTGTATCTATTCAATAACACATTTCCAAATAAGGTGCTGCAGTGCGCCGGCGTTTAGCCGTGAAAGGCCAATCGAATTAGTCATTATATTATAATGTTGCGCGGGAGGCGGTTTACAATTCACAGCATTGAGTATTGACTGGCGATTAATTTGTATTTTTATTATTTATAGTTTATCTGATGAGTTGCATGATTCATTAATGTATCTATTAATAAATTATACTATTCATAACCTTCCCCTTGGCATAGTAGCAAGCTATTTGACAAGATAGCCCTCAAGGCCGCGTAGCCCCATTTGGCATATCTCAGTTTCCTATGTAGGTAATGAATGTAATATATGTGTATGTGTGTGTTTACTATCAGCAATTATTTATTATAGTAATATTTATAGTAGCCGTAGAGTTCCTTGTGAAAGAGTTCGTCCGGGGAAATGGTACGTTACCTATTTCTGCCGCCTACGGTAATGTGAGCATTACTGCGTTCCGGTTTTGAAAGGTGCTGGTGGAACTACAGGCATATGGAATTTGTCAACATATGTCTCAGGGTGACGGGCGCAGTCGCAGTATCCCTCAGATCTTTGCGATTTAAACCTTTGAGTGGCATTGCAACTGCTATTTACGGGCGTGTCGCTGCACGTCACAAAAAAGAAACAAAAAAACCTCATGTTTTTTAAAACTTATAACCAAATTTTCTCTTGTTTTGAAAAATAAACTTTGGCTATTTTTTTAAGAACTTTTCGAATTTTTAGGTTCTTGCGATTGCTGCACATTGCAAATGAAACTGTTTTTCATATCAGTATATTTGTTTTTTTCAAACAAATCAACGTTTCTATGTAGTGCCGAAATGTGACCATGGGTCCGAGACTTGTTTTTCCTGTCACTTGATTATCATAAAAATATAATCTTGAGGAAAGGTTATTACATCCATCACAGTAAACACTATAGACATTTTCTTACATATATAATTGAATCATTGGTGTAGAAATGTTATTTATTTCCTTTGAAATAGGTTCTCCTTGAATGGTTTGTTCTGATTTTTAAACATTTTTCGATTTGATTTTTAATCTTTTCGCGCGTGAAATCTAGCAACAGAATTAAAAAAATTCTATGTTACTTAGGAGTCCAGGTGGATGACCAACGGAATGATTGGCTACAAAGACAGACTAAACAGACTGACAGAAATTAAAAATTTTTTCGATTTTCTATTCAACATTCTTCTGGACAAAAAGCGACGAAGGCAGTTATAACCAGTGATCGGAATATGGTGTTCCAAATGAGTAAATAAATGCCTGCGCAAGCAGTGACGTAGAGAGCTTGAAACCCCCAAATAGTAGGAAATGAAACTATTACAAACAATACAAACCGACGTTTAGGCCCTTTGCAGATCCCATGGTCACGGTTGGACCTGTAAAGGCCCCGGAATGTTGTTTTGTTTGAAAAAACAAATATACGCGATTTAAATCCGGAAAAACAGTTTCATTTCCTATGTGTAACAATCGCGAAAACCTAAGAACTCGATATGTACCCCAAATAGTTATTAATTATTTTTTTGGAGATCGTTAATTTTTGAATCCCGTGTAGATAACTAACCTTTCACCAAATATAATAATATTTATTATGAGTTACACGCAGTAACTTGTGCCGATATTGCACTTTTATACATAGGGTTATAGTCACCTATAAGATACAGTAAAACTATTTCCGAAAATCCGGAATTCGAAAAAAGTTATTAATTAATATTTGGTGCTTTTAAACACTCTATATCATTCTTTGTATTTGTTTGAGACATTTGTCTATTCATTTGGAAAGGCTTATTCCAACCACTGGTTATGATCAAACTGCCCTGAGTAGACGACTTCCCCTGAACGTATTGTACAGACAAACCATACGGTTGTCATTTATTAGTGATATACTCGTACCAGTGCAGATTAGATAATCAATTTAGATAATGAGTTTCGTAATATGACAACCTGACATTACAACTGTATTGTATATAGTGCATTTGTATTTTTCTACGCAAAGGTATTATTATGTATATATATTTTTTACTGCAAAAAGCACGTGTTTGCCTACAAAGTCGATTATATTAGTGACGATGTTGTTAGTCATCGTTTATAAAGAAATGATTGCACGTTGTTACCGTTGACCTAGAGTTACACGAGTTACAAATAACTAATAGTCAGGTATGGTGATTTTCGAACGTGCTGCGAAACGGTATTATGTATTTTTCTAGAAGATTCTTCGTTGTGTTTCGGTATGATATTTTCAGATGTTAGTAAAAAGCCTGAAGCGGGTTGGAAACTTCACGCGTCAAGGGTCACACAATGTTTCCCTTGACCGTCATCAAAACGTTAAAACGCAAAATTACAGGCGCTACGGCAAAAAAGTAAAATAGAGAGCATGGCGAGGACGTTGGTACGAAATCAGCCGGCTCGAAGGAATTTTTCCTTGTGTTCTATCTTTGTATTATTATTCGATCTTTGTATTAATAATTAAAACGTATTAAATACTAACATATTTACCATTGTTAGGCTCAAATGGAAACAAGTTACTTTATCAATTTAAACACATACCTTTTTTCCAGTCTAGTTTTTTTGCATGAGTAAGAATCTCTAACTTAAATATAGTCACACCTTGAACACGGCTGCATTGTGTTACGATTGTTCAAGAATGTAAGTTTAAGAGTACGTATTTCAAAATGCTACTTGCATATTGAATTAGTAACGCGTTTGCTATTTTTTATTTTTTATGGCCACTTCTGACCCTTAAACTTTTCAAGAATTTTCGTTTATTTAGTAATCCGGTTTCCGTGTTTAATAAGATTTCAAACAATCATGAAATTTTACTCTGGCTTCAACGCTATCCGCGAGGAGCTTATTATTTGAAAGAAGAAAAAATGTTTTTAGAAAAAAGACTTTTTTTGTCTACTCTCAATTTGAAATGTCAACGGTCACATAGAATTACAATTACATCACCATCACATTTAATTCGATACTTAAAAAATATGTATATTTTAATTTTAAATAATATCTCAGAGAATTGTAAACTGTACTTAACGTGTGATTATTACCCAGTTTTAAAATCTATAAATAATCCACGAAACTAAGTAGTAAAGAATCCCATTGCCAAAGATTAGAAACTTGCACGTAGAACGATATAAATAAATTGGAAGTGTCAACATTACTCGTCACGTTACTTTGAAGTGACGTTCTACTTTGATCAGATCTAGTTGGATCGTCAAAAATGGGATAGCTGTTAGCAGTTCATAGGGGCTTAAAGAGGTTATACGAGTATATTAACAGCCGAGAGACTCGAATGTAATAGGCCGAGCTGGGACCATAAATCTTGTGAGATACTGATAGAATTACAGACGTAGAGTTGTGCTAAAAACGTCTTTGTAATTTGTTTGGATTTATCGATTATCCTTTGATCAGAATGTGTGACATATTTGTATTGCTGGGATGTTTATTTTCTTAATATATGTGAATTTTCTATACGATTCGTTTTTAAAAAAATATACTACTATTTCTTAATTAATAGATTCACACCTCTAACACAAATATAAATTTATAAATAGTGACCCGCTAAGTGTACATAAATACGACAAAAATACTATGAAAAAATTTTGCAACATTGGGAAGTGGCACAACTTGTACCAAATTTTGGAGAGAGACCGTACATGTATAACTATGTATAACAAATAAATGAATTTTTATTATTATTATACCATCACCCAAAACATAAGCATAAATGCGATATTGCCATTATTTCCAGTAAACATTTGCTTTTCTAAGAAATGTTGGCTGTAATCCAGAATCCTGGCAGAGTTAGATACATTTCACTTCATCACGAAACAAATACGTGGAATAAACTATTGACTATAATTGGAGCCTGGCGTCCCACAGTCTGTACTCACAAGTTAGTGCTTAAATTTAACTTAAATCTTAAGAAGAATAATAAGATAGAATGAAATGCTTCGAGCTACTTAATAGTGAGTCATGAAATATAAACATATGAAAGTGTACACTTGCAAGAAAGGTACGGAAGGAAATTCATGTTTGGCTTATTAGACTGACTCGGTTGAAGAAAGCCGTATAATTGCTACTTGTGTGGAAATGGTTATTAACGAATGAAACTTGATGTATTATTATAAAAGCTGGATGATGTGATCTATGTGATAAATGCGGAAGCGAAGGGAATCTTATTTGCATTCCATTTTAAAAGATGACAATAGAAAGTACAATATAATTGCGGCTATCAACCCGCACTCAATAAAAATTTAATAAACAAATATTTTTTATACATACATGAGCATCCAAATTTAAAACATTTATATAGGTACTTTAGTCATCTCTACAATCATTTAAATTAATATTCTAGAAAAATTTCATGTGAGTTACACTACTTTTGGACTGCTAGACTCAATTCCATAGTTACCTGAAAAACACGGAAGATGATTTGTAGTATTGACCACTTTACATTTGTGTTAAAATAATTCCCGGTAGCTTATTTACACAATTTGCACATCCGATATACACGATATTTATCACGTATGTTTGTTTGAAATGTGAAACTTGTATTACGTTGTTAATTACTACCGCATGTACATAATATACATGTATAAATGTACATAATAAATACATAGAATAAAGGTAAATATATCGTATTATACACGTGTACATAAAGCAGCGACACGCGAAGTAGACGACTTGGTTTTTTCTATCTGGAACTCTTGGACGATTTTTAGAATCTAGAGTGTAGTGTTAAAGTATTACGAAGAATAGACTGTAGCTCTATTGTTTAAACTTTGTTATCCGTAACAAAGAGCTCAATTAGAAAGAGCACGTTACGTCGCCGGGTATTTTAAATTTAGTTTAATGAATTTTTCGTAATGACATCTATCGGGATTGCATTTTTCGACATTGTGTACAGACAATTTCGAAAAATGCAATCCCTTTACAACAAGAAATTTTACTTTAAGATCTCAGTCACGGCTGACTGACTCTGGGACTTCTAAATCTCTGAGGCAGAAGTGACCACGGGACGTGTAAAAAGCCCAAAACGCAAGTTACTTTAAAAAAAAATCTGACATGAATGACTAAATACTGTCGTGACTCAACATTTTGGAATTGAGAAAACACAATTTGAAAATTTAGAAAATATTGAAGAATTTAATATTCTAAGTTGCTTCCATTACGTAGGAGTTTTCTAGAAAGACCGAAAGCACCATTTCGAAAAATATTTCAGGGGAGCATGTTTTATGTCTTAACGACTGATTTAAAATATTTGCGTCGTTTTATAATTCAATCTTGATTTTAATTAAGTTTAAGTTTTAAAATTGAATTTAAAACGGGATGTAAATATTTTAAAGCATGCTTCCTTGATTTTTTTCGAAATGACGCTTTCGTAATGTTGGTAATGAATTGTACCTCAATAAGTCTATAAGTTTTGTACCAGACACCTCGAACAACCACAAAATAGTTAGGATTCTTGTTAATCGCCTTGCTCCACATAAGGATTTAAGGCTGTTCGTTGTTCGGTCGCCGACCTGCATCGATTTGCCTTTTCTAGGGCACCGGAAACAGCATGAATGCCCTATACTAAGGCTTTTCTATCTGGGTTACTCGTAAATGTAAATTTATTTATGTCAAAACTTAATGAACCTCGTTACTCCAACTCCTACTCGTACGTACAACTGAATTTTTATAATGTTGTTAGATGCCACAAAGCGGTACGAAATTGATTGGTGTAGTGTAATTCAATATTTGGCTAACAATGTACAGTCATCGACATAAATACATAGAAAAAACACAATAAAACAAACTCAGAAAATGTTTTTCGAATTGAAAAGTATTTTATCCTTGAAGGATTTCAATAAGCATTTTGAATGAAGATGGATTTTTAATTTCGCTAAGTATGTCCATAGATATAACAACAACAAGTCTATCTAATCTTAGTACTGGCTGATTGTACAGTAATGACTTACAAAAGTCTAACAAAAGGCAAGTGATACACGTTTTTTTTGGTAATGTTTTCTCCATTCTTAAACTGGAAAAGGCAGAGGCGATTGTGCGCCATACGGCCTAAACCGACAGTAATTTCTTTTTAACAAAAATACACTTTTGTATTTCAAATAAACAGATTCCCTTATGTTCGGCATCTTAGAATTGTCATCATGTAATTGCTTTCGATGATTTGAATATTACGTCAGTACTTCATTGTAATGAGATACAATATAATGAATATTAGCGCTGGCAGCCTAGTGGTTGCGTCTGAATTAAGAGTGTTTCCATTTCTAAGATACATACAGAATGTATTTTTTTATTTTGTCACTATTTTTTTTCTTTAACAACCCTTATAAACGTATAAAACATATTTTAATTAATAATAACGTCCATGGTCTCGAGGGGATTCAAGGGTCCCTTATCATGGACGTTACAATACGTTCGAAACGTCGAAGTAATTAAAATACGTTTTATACATGATTATATCTCGAATTAAAAATCAAATAATGTGTGAAAATCGTGAAAGTTTAAATCAAAGATATCATTTTATCATATATTAACGCGGAATCTATTTAAGTCGGTTAGAAAAATCTACAAAGGACAGCCGACGTGAAACATAAATCTTGTTGTGTTGTCTCCCTAATGTGTTTTTGAATACTTAAGCTTAGAATAATAACGCATAGAAACCTAGTCCGCACACGCTAAGTGAGGCAAATTGAAGCGCTCCCAATGGGCCTACACGAGCGGGCGGGCCTTCTGTGCTCAAGGTCAACTTGCACCGCTCAAGAATTTTAACTAAAACTGACGAAATGTGCGGTAAATGAGTGTAAAAATACGTCAGACAAACAGAAAATAGATACTAACATCACATTCCACAAGGAAGTAACGCGTTTCAATTTGTATTTTCATGTAAATATTCACTAAAACCGAAAATTAACCTACTACTTAAACTAGCCTACATGAATTTGATTTTTGCCTCACTTGTGACAGTTCATTTGATATGAAACTATCATTCTATGCGTTATTATTCTAAGTACATAAGTAAATAAATATCATATGACTGAAACAAAATTGCATGACATTGCAACGGTAATTGGCACCAATCTGGCATAAATTTGACACAAACTTCTTCATTGGCAAACAAGTAGCGTATCCATTTTTGACTGACGACGTCAACAAGGTAATACGTAGGTTCGACCCCTCATTATCCACATCCTCGTCGTGTCGTCTCTTACAACAAAAATGGACGTAATTGACTATTATATCACAATATAGAGTATGAAATTCTGATTCGATAGATATAGTCAAGAGCATATAAAATTGGACACTTTGGAGTCTGGATCGTGTCAAATTTGACAATTTGGAAGTCAAACTCAAATAATGTTTATTTCACTTGAAATCGTCACTTTTTAACCGACTTCAAAAAAAGGAGGAGGTTCTTAATTCGACTGTATGTTTTTTTTTGTATGTATGTTACGCGATAACTCCGGTATTTGTGAATCGATTTCCATGATTATTTTTTTTTTGGAAAGAGCAAAGATACCTCCATAGTGGTCCTATTTAATTTTGAAGAAAATCATCCACCTCTAAGGGTGCCTGTTCACACATGAAGATTCATTTTTATAAACATTATAAGGAGCAATTATTTTAATGGTTGATTTTGCTATTCTCCAATTCAAGGCATTTTGCTCTCTCAATGTACTTTGAGAAGTGAGAACCGATTTTTACTATCTCCTGTGTCAAGTTCCTTATAGTGGGGAACTAGGGGATGAATCCGGGTTTGCGCACTTTCCGGTAACCGATTTCAATAAAACTTGGTAATTATATGTAATTCTACGTACTTTTGAGGTCGATTTTTTTTAGTACTCTGTACTGAGATCATAATAAACTCAATTTTGGTTCAACTATCTACAAACTGCAATTTCGTTGAAATTCTACCATCACAATACTTTTACATCCATACAGATGTACAGTACTTACCTATTGTTTTGCTATACTATTGTTTTTTAGATCGTTCGAGTTCGAAAAAATCAAATAAGTGTTTTTGTCGAGAGGAATAAACAAGAAACTGTAGGAGTTACATTTTATCAATAAACTCTTGTACACATTTACACAACGAGACAACTTGAAAGAGCTAAACTGGATACCACCACGTTCTTATTGCAAGCGGTATAGAGTTGATTTTGTATATCACTATTATATATTACGGCCATTAATGCACAAGAGGGTAATATTTATACACAAAAATACAATTGAGATGGTTATATGAGTCACATATTATAAATGATTATGTACACACACGGCGGCGGTGAAGATGTGCGTTTGGGGAATAGCGGTAGCGTACTGCTACCTAGGTACTAGAAGTAGCTGTAAAGTATCTTACTCTTACTTCATAAAAAGAATGTTCTCAATTAAAAAATTAAACTACAATTCAAACAAAAATATTAATAAACAAAAACAACAATGGGTTATTTTTTTTGTAAATACTTGGTACTCCTAAATGCGAGTATTCTTCTGAAGGTTAGCGCGCATTGATATGCGCATGCGACGCGTGATAGAATTCACACGTTAGGCAAAAAGCGTTAACAAGATACTAAATACTATGACCTAGCTAACGATACATAATATGTTTATTTAAAAACATATCGTCGGGGATAGTGCAAATCCGCGTATGTAGTATTGGTAAAAGGCGCGTATCTGCACGAAACCAAATTTCACAGGAGAGGGATTTAACGTTATTACTTTGTTATTTCTATGGCTATGACTTTCGTTTGTGCACATTAATAAAAGGGTTGTTTACCTTGGTTAAACGAAATCGTGGTACCATGAGTTTGGACTTAACTCTAAGGTTAATATTATGGATATCTTCTTTCTTATTGAAATTATGTATATTTTTACGGGCATATAAAATATGTGAGTAAACGTACTGTGATGCCACAGTCATGATACCAGTCTCCTTAAACTTTTCTCTGAGAGAAACCCGAGAGCCTAGCGGTACACAGAACGAATCGCTCGGTTTTGCAATACAAATATGGTTTGAATATCTGCCGCTTTACCCCATATGACAATCCCGTAGGACATTATACTATGGAAGTTATTAAAATGTGTTGCTATAATAAACATTGTGGAGGGTTCGTTGTGTACACGTTTTCACAGGGTGAAATTTGTATATGTGAGTTAAAAAAATAAATTCTGCGAGTGAACTAACAGCGAGGCAGGTTATTTTTTTTCTCCTGAATACGAAAACATTGATGACGAAAGTGAATACGCAACTTCTAGATCATGAACATTCTCGTCAACGTCTTCACTGTTCATCAGGTGAGATCATAGACAAATGTGAGCCTGTTTTGACATTAGAGGATAGAAAATAATAAAGGAAGTTTTGACAGAGAAGGAAACTGATCACTACTATATTTGGTGTAAAAGACAATCCATACACGGTGCAATAGTGCAGCAACAATTTAAATTTTTTTCGATCAACTTTTATATTGACTGTAAATGTTAAAGGTCCCAGCATTATTAACGGGATTTATTGTTAATATCGTTACATATAAAAAAAAGTATTTAAATATAGAACGGGAAGTGAAAAACATCGTCGTCGACCGTATTTTGCCCATTCCCGTCCCGTTTCCGTCCCCGTCATATCCCCGTCCTGTATACTGCGACCTTTAATTTCGCAAGCATCATCAAGTAATATACATAGCGCGCCACAGAAGGCCGGGGTCGCCGTTAAGGAATGCGTTTTAGGCGATAGTCTACCACTGCGCAAATGAGGGTTGAGGACGTCATGATGTATGTCAAAGGAAAGATCAAAGAAGGCAAAAGTATTGTTGTGTATTATAACGGTTTTGCACTGATTCCTGATTCCAGCCCACCTGAAAGACTTGGCGTATGGCTTATTTTACGGTAAGTTGAAACCTTTTTCGTAACATGATTACTGTAGTAACTTTCTCACGAGAAAGTGTGTCACTTCTAGGTTTTAAGTATATCTATTAGGTAAAGAAACCACTTGAAGATTCCAGTTAAGATAAAAGATATGTGTTAAAGATAAAACCGCCTTTTAGCAAATGAACTATTCGGCCTAGTTTTTTTAGGTATCATGTAAACTCTAGCGTTAAGGTTTACTATTTTATTTTGCAATTTGTCTGTGTCAGTGGTGTTCTGTTTATACTAGCGTACACCTGTATCATTTTAATTTTTAATTTATTTACCAGGGGCCTTACCATGAACTCTTATTACGATTCAGTTTAGGGCCCAAAATGAATCGTTGTAAGACAGCGCTACATGAAATGTATATCACCATCCCGCTTTTTTGGCGTTACGAACCTATACTGAACTGTAATAAGAGTTCATGGGAAGGCACCTGTTTGCACCCATTTTAGTCGAAACCCTTGGCCCGTGGGTCCGCCTGGGAAAGTCAAGAGCCGATAGTTGGGCACATTGCCTTGGGGATCCAATTTTATTCATGTAATTTAATCCTAGTTTTAGTTTCTAGTATTTAAGCTGTTATTGTATTTTTATACCTTACCTGTTCAGATACAAAATTAATAAACTTCATAATAAACATTTAAAGATACAAGCTCATTAAACGTAAATATGTAACGACAATGACGCTATCTCTTTACTTTCACATGATTTTACTTATTCAATTGCGTAATTATCCAAATGCATTTTTGACTGTGTGTCGCTTTCTGTTTTTTTAACGCTAAAGTCGCTGGAATATTTTTAACGCTACAAAATAGCTTTTTAAGAAAGTGATAGAACTGAAGTTAATTTTATACCTCTTTTCCTATTGTTGATTGTGGCTCTCGGTGAAGGCATTTGAACAATAGTACGCGAAACAATCTAAACGAGTTCACAGCAATCATATAAACTGTGCAGCCGTCGTCGATTTGATCAGGTGTTTTCAAATAAACACCATTACCAAACCATGGCGCAAAAAGTTTTCGAAAAATGTGTTTTTGTACGTATGGCAATGAGGAATCACTTTTTGATACAATAAAGTAAAACGCGATCAAAACTTTGTTTCAACCGGTCCTGAAGATGTATCTTGGTGGCCTATAACAAACTCGAATTTTTTTTCCGAAATAACGTTTGTTCGAATTTTCATTACACCGAAAACCGAGTTATAACGAAACCGTTTTTCTTTCAGGATATATTGGATGTTTACGGCAAAGATACGCCTAGGTTCGGTAGGGTTAGGTTAAGTTAGGTTTTCTAAGAAAAAACATTTTCCTCTCAAAATTACTTTCCAGATTATGAGATTTCAACCAAACGTTATTTCTGGAAAATGTCATTTAGACTACTGATAGGTAACCAACTGTGTTTTGTAGAGTTCAAAATTTTTGAAATGTTCGACATTTTATTTATGTGTGCGAAAATATATTTTAATTAAATAAAAAATTAAGAACGGACTTTTGATCTCATTAAGTCCCAATCACGTGTATTGTAAACTAGACCGTAATACTTTGCAGTAGAGCTGCTTGTGAAAGAGTTTGTCCTGGGAGGTACTGCCACCTTACCTATTTTTGTTGCTAAGCATTAATATGAGCATTACTGCGTTCCGGTTGTGAAGGGTTAAGGGTGCTGGTGAAATTACAGGCACATCGGAGTTGTCAACATATGTCTCAAGGTGAAAGGCGCAGTGGCAGTGCCTATCAGATCTTTACGATGTAAAACTCTGAGTAGTACTGTAACTGTTATGGACAAGCGTGTCACTTGTAACCAGACGCATAACTTGTTCGTCTCGACACTTGGTATCATAAAAAATGGCTTTTTTTTCACTTTTTTTTGTTTCACTTTTAATTCAGGACTTTTAGACCTAGTTTCTGTAAAACAATGAACACCGGATGAATTGTACCACACTATTCAAAGAAACAAAATCTCATAACACACGTTCGTAATTCGTATGCATACTACGTAATAATTTCCTTTCCATACAAAGTACTTAACTCAAAAGTAAACGCTTCTGTTGCGTAAGGAGAAAGATTTCTAAAAATGCAAAGTACATCACGTATAGTATTATTAAACATCTACCATACAAACTGTCATAGAAAACATTGAAAATTGAACCTTACGTTCTCGAAAAGTTTATTCGATGTAGTTATGTTCATAAAAATACCGGACTTGGTTTGGTCAAAGAACTCATTACCGTAGCATATCGTAACCATGATTTCTGTTAATATTACGGTGCATTGATGGCCATATAATAGACATCGATTGCGGGGTAAAGAACTTACCGTTAGAATGCACTCTTAGATAATGGCAGAAGTAGAATAATAATACTACTACGTATACTAAAAGAAGGTAAGTAGATGTAGTAGGCAGCAATGCATGATATGTTTACACTTACTAGCAACTTACAGTAAAAAATCGTGGGTATATGTATATTACATATGATTGGTTCGCTGTATAGCTCGCTATTTAGTAGCAGTAGAGCTCCTTCTGAAAGAGTTCGTCCAGGGAACTGCCAGGGTACTGCCATCGCACCTATTTCTGCCGCCAAGCTGTAATGTTAGCATTACTACGTTCCGGTTTTGAAAAGTAAGGGTGCTGGTGAAATTACAGGCACATGGAACTTGTCAACTTATGTCTCAGGGTGTCGGGCGCAGTGGCAGTGCTCCTTAGATCTTTGTGATTAAAGCTCTGAGTGGCACTGCGATTGTCAGGGAAAGGCGTGTCGCTTACTACCAGGCACACGACTAGAGACGTACAAGTCGTGTGCCTCACTGAGTATTATAAAAAAAAGCATTTTTAACTGACCTCAAAAGAAGGAGGAGTTTCTCAATTGGACTGTATTTTTTTTGTATGTATGTTACGCGATAACTTTTAGTGAACCGAGTTCTTTTTTATTGGACAGAGGGTGCCTTAGTATTGGTATCATTTAAATTTGAAGAAAATATTCCACTTCTAAGGGTAGCAAACCAGGTGATGAATCCGGTTTTGCTCAATTTCCGGTAACCGATTTCAATAAAACTTGGCAAATAGATGTAATTCTACGAATTGTAGAGGTTGTATTTTTTTAGTACTCTGTATACATTGCCGTGCCGGCAACAGTGCCGGCTTTACTACTTTAATAGTACATAAGTGGCAGTAGAGCTCCTTGTAAAAGAGTTAGTTCAGGGAAGTCCTGTCACCTTACTGTTTCTACCGCCAAGCAGTAATGTGAGCACTAATGCGTTTAGATTTTGAAGGGTGTTGGTGAACATTTTCCAATTTCATTTATAATTGCACAATTTGCACCCTATCACTGTGGAGATATAACTCTATAAAAAACTATAAGAATCCGAGATGTGACGGTCCGAAAAGCCACAGGGATCATTTTATCTCTAGGTGTACAATCGATATTCGAATCGGACTTAGTGCATAAGCGACTCCCGAAGTAGGTCCGAGTTTTCTAGATTTGTATAGTCTCGGATATTGAATAAATACGAATTGGATACGCGCTAAGTATTGATATTGGCGGCGGGCGCCAGGGTATTGATATCGCACCCGTGTGCTACACTAGCTAGTGCTTTTTAATTAAAAAAATACTGCTATTAACGGGTATTGATTGCACTGATGTAAGCTAGAAGGATGTTTCACAAAAATTGTAATGTTTAATTAACATCATTCTCTTTATCGATGTAATCGAATACGTAAAAAAGACAACTGTGCACAACGCCCCATTAACGGTGTTGAATTTCCAACACACATGTTTTGTCATACTCGTTAACGTATATAATCGTTATTTTACATTGTTCGATAATACGTAACAAGATGATTTACGAAAGAAATAAATACTAATCGATTTATTTAATTGTAAACCAGAAATTTACGTTTCAAAAAAAATGTCCATTCAAGTATTTCTTACGATTATATATACATATATACATACATACATACATACGTGCACACACACACATATATATACACACAAACACAAACACGTACGTTACGTTATATGTAATCTTAATTTTGCACGCTACCAAACAATTACAATGACAATGACGTATTTTCCGTCAATACATACAACTATGTTATAAATTCTATACATACTCAGAAATCGTGGAATATGTGTTTTGTACACCAACAATGCGGTAATTTAGATATATTCACATCGTTTAGGGCAGATTTATTACAAAATGGCAAACATTAAACGTAGGTCAAGTGTTCACAATTGTTTTGGAGAATGTCATTACAAGCAGAAATAAATTGAAACCTTGACACGAGTTCTCATTCAAACGGAAAGTACTGTAATTATTCTAACACTAAGCTTGTCTTAACGCACTGAGAAAGCCGCGTACGCAGGCAGCTGCGCGTGCGACGATTGTCTGTCACAGAGAAAGCTCGAGAGGTTACAAACGATATGGGTTCACGATCTGATCTACATTCGTTTGATAGCTATTGTTTCCTTTGTGATCTTCCGCTGTCTTTGCGCATGCGTCGTCAAAAAGAGAATAGCAACCAAATTCTGTATGATTTGCAAAATCACGAATATAGTGTTCATAGTCAATAGCGTCAAGGGTACGTCCTTTTATTTGCCTTTGTCATGACACGGTATCACAAATTGAATCATCTAAAAGTTACATTGTATGTAATTGTTATTTTACGCAACTTCAATTTCAATAGCAATACTTGTGAAAGAGTTTGTCCAGAGAAGTACTGCCACTTTACCTATTTTTGCCTCCAAGCAGTAATGTGAGCATTACTGCGTTGCGGTTTTTGAAGGGTAAGTAAGGGTGCTGGTGAAATTACAGACATATGGGACTTTCAACTTGTCTCACACTGTGTGGGCGCAGTATCATGGCTTAGATCTGTGCGATTTAAATCTCTAAGCTATACTGCAAACTGCAACTGTTATAGACAGGCGTGTCGCTTGCAACCAGGAGCACGATTTGTTCGTCCCAGTGCTGCCAACTAGAGAGCTGTATCTGATGCTTATAATTTGGACTCTAAGATATAAGACTCTAAGAGACTGCTCATACCACATTAACAGAACGTAGGTCAAGTGTTCACAAATTCATCGGACACAGAAGAATTCGTGCTGTTGGTTGAAGGTAAAGTAGGTTCTGCTAGGTTAATACAATAAAAAAAAAAAAAAAAGGGTAATATAATAAATAATAAACTCAGTACAGAGTACTAAAAAACCGACCTCAAAAGTACGTGGAATTACATTTATTTGCCAAGTTTTATTGAAATATCCCCTAGTTCGCCACTATACAGGACTTGACACAGGAGATAATAAAAACGGTTCTCACTACTGAAAGTATATTGAGAGAAAAACGCCATGAATTGGAGAATAGCAAAACCAACCATTAAAATATTCACTAAATTCCCCAAAGCTCCTTAAGTAAAATTTAGGTATTATGTATAAAAATGAATGTTCATGCGTGATCCACCCTTAGAGGTGGATAATTTTCTTCAAAATGAAATGGGATCACCGCGGAGGTGCCCTCTTTCCAACAAAAAAGAATCATGAAAATCGGTTCACAAATACCGGAGTTATCGCGTAACATACATACAAAACACATACAGTCGAATTTAGTTGTAGTTCTCCTGTATATACAAGGTGAAGCTTGAAAACCAGCAAATTATTGAGGCAGTTACCTTTTCATTACCATTTATTTTAAGCCACTATTTTAAGTTTTTTATGTATCGTAGAAGTGTTGAAGAATAAAGTCTTATTATTTTATTTTTATTTAATACTCCTGTGGTAAACACTAACACTATTGGACACGATTCTGCGAAAGCTTTAGTACGAAAACATAGTCCTGTCATAACGCCAGTAAACAATTCAACGAACTTTGGACACACAAATGGACAAAAGCGTTTGTTGACAGGATTTCCGCTTGGGTAGCTCAAAAAGCAAATAACTGATGACGAAGTCACGGCTCAGTCTGCACAAAGACCACTATGCTGTGCCCGTCAATTTCTTCACTTCAGTCCATTGATTTAGAAAGCGCGGATTTCTTTGGTTACGTACACGTTACAAAAGAGTCTTAAGGAGATAATACTATACTGTTGTCCCGTACTTTTTCGTACAGAAATGAGAGACAGAGATCACGTGCTGTAGACTGTGGCTGTACTGCACCTTTTTCAATACCACTACCATGTGTTTAAAGTGCCAATCGTCGGTAGCGACAACGTAAACTTTTTTTGCTATTGGTTTATATAGAAGATGTTAAGTCTTGTTTGCAATACAAAATTGTCAAATATTTGTTTTTCTTTTTTCGACCTGTTCATTGGTTTTAACTACATTTACGAATCGAAATCTTGTAAATGCTGTATAAGATCTTATTTTGTCTATTATTATTATGGATCAAATATTATTATGGATACACAGGTTCCAAAGGTTGTCCCAAAACTCAACGTCAAGCGGGCACAGGGCGAGAAGCCAGAATATATCAGTTCTGGTAAAAATAAAATAAAAAATCCATATCACTTGGTTAAGCGATAATACTGAGAATATGCCTATTTGTTTATGGAATAAAAAGCGGCAATCATCTATCTCGCTCTAATTCAAATAAGGTGTGAAGAGGCATCTTGTGGTGGAGGATGCAGGGTGGAGGTGGCTACGGCAGTGATTATGTCAACACTGCACTAGGTTCCTTCACGTTTGGATTAATAATAATAATAACGCACACACTCAACATAACCCCGCACTAGGGAAACCTTGTGTCGCGGGTGCCATGAACACACACATTGACAACCACAAATTACATCCAAACTCACGAGAGAAATAAATGTACGTCATACAAATATTTCTCCCGGCCCGGGAATCGTACCTGGGACCTCTGCGTGGCAGTCCGGCATTGTAACCGTTCGGCCACGTAGGCAGTTATTCCATTCAGAGGATTCCATTATACATCCGTGGAATGGAGTCATCTGCCTGTCTTGTATAAAAAAATTAAAAAAATCATGTCGAATCGTATCACTATCCACCTCACTATGTCATCTACATATATGTATATCTAAGTGACATGGATTTTTTGATTTATTTTTACCAGAACTCATGTACCCTGGGATAATAGGAATTGACGGGATTGTAACTTTTTTTATGAAACCAAGTGACAGGAAGAACAATTCGGGCGCCTTACAGCCAGCCATAGCATTGCATTGATACTCAGAGCTTTAAATCGCAAAAAATCTGAGAGACACTGCCACAGCGCCCGTCATCCTGAGACGTAAGTTGATAAGTCCCACGTGCCTATAATTTCACCGCTCGATTACACAATCTACGAATGGAATTACTCGGCCATTTCTCAACCGATCGATATGCATGAAATTTGAAATTAACATAATAAATGGAATTTTACAGATCGTGGCGAATTCAAAATTTTGAATTTCGATGTGTGAACTGAGATAATTGTACTGAAAATATTTATAATTTCATTACAATTGCGAATTCGAGAGCTTCAAAGACAAAAGACTCGGTCTACTTTCTCCATTTAACGTCCGCCATTTTAAATGATTTTAATTATATTAATGCCAGGGAACAATTAAGAATAGTCAATTGTTTTGTTTACAAATGGTTTGGTATATAATTTATAACAGAGATACTGCACATGTTCATAATACGAATAGGCAAATTTATTTTCCTGTACTTATGTTGATCTCTATTACACTGTCGTTACACTGCGAAAACTAATTCTCTAGAATTTTCACAGAAAATGATTTAATGTAGGATAACGCGACAAAATTGCTTATGTAAAAGGCAAACATTTTAAAATTTCGGTAAAACATAAAATGTGGAATCCTCTGTTACAAATTAACGTACGTTGACCACGGCATAAGAAATATTCGTCGTTGAAATTCAGTTACATTTATTTCCAGTATAACCGCAATATATTTAAAAATTCATGTTGCAATTTTAATGTAGAAAAGTGCGTAATATTAGTTAAATATAGTACAAATAAAATTAGTTTCAATGTAAGTGTCAGTGAAAGTAAGTAATTATAATTTCGTCGGTTAAAAGGTAAAACTCATTAAGTGACATTTTGTTCAAAAACTAGATTTTTTCAATTTTGCTTTATTGGGAAGAACATCTATGACAAGAAAAATTCAGTAAGTCTGTGGTGTCCTTCATGTTTTAATACATACCAGTCCTTTAGTGATTTTTCATAATGAAAAAATACAAAATCTTAATTATCTCCCTTTGGCCAATTAGGCTATTAGTGAGTTTTACCTTTTAACCGACGATTTATAAGTACTTATAAATGTCATAACTTCATAAGCAGATTTCAAGCCAAAAGCTTTGCTAGCGTAAAAGCAGCTAGAGTAAAAGCTGTTGACAGCTTTTACTCTAGCTGTGGCTTACCATCTACATAGAACAAGATACAACGAAGTCTTATCAGCATCAAACATCTTAAATAAGTATTTACTTCTATGTGTGCAAACTTACCTTACTTAGTCATGCAATTTCATACCTATATTTTAAGGCAGATATAAATACGTAAGCATACGAAGAAACATTACTTTTACCTAGTTCTTGGGGGTGTGAAGTCACATATAGGTATTAAAAATGACTCAACTTTTTTTCAGTTGTAGTTTCAGTTTCAAAATTGGTCAATAAATTTTCCCAAGCCTTTTTTTATCCAGTCGATTGGAATAACTGGCGGAACGCCATTACACAATGCAGGTTGTTGTTTTACATTCTCTATTAATTCTTCAATTCAATTTTCATCCATCGTGGTTAAATTAAAAAATTAACATGTACACCTCACTATTCGTGACTGCAACCGAGCGTGACTGCAGCGCGACAGTCGCACGGCCGCCGCGCGGTTGCAGCGCTTCTAGAAATTGTATGAAAAGTGGCGTCGCGCGGCCGCCGCGCGTCTAACAGTGGCTAATTTGAACGCACCCTAAATATTAAGTTAATGCGACACTAAATTTAAAGTTAGTGATGACTAAATGTAAAACTGCGTCATCGTTTTCATCACCAACAAAGAAGAACCATCTGAACGACAAAGTCGAGACGATTGTTTATTTAAGTACTTACTCTAATAGCGGAACTTTACGCAACTATGTTAATGTTTACGGTTCAAGTGGAATTTCTCTTATTTTCCTTACGTTACGAGTAGCTGTGCATGTGACGAATCGGCTATGTAGTTTTGAGAATGTCGTGTTGTTTGGCTTGTAATATACAAGAGCGGCTTTTATTAAGCGTTTATTAATACGTGACTTTCAAGTAAAAAAAAGTTTTTCGGAATTCATTTTTATTCCTTCAAACAACATGTCCAAGGCTCACTTCCTCAACTCTTAAGTTTCGTCTTTTCTCCACTATCCTTTCATTTTTCTTAAAAGTATATAAGCATTTAATGGTATTATGTATGTGGGATTGTAGACAATAAATAAATCGAGTTTTCTAATTATTATCTTTAATTGTACGGCAAACAATATAACACAAATCTGACAACTTTTGACACTCTTCTTATTTGTTTTTAATAATACTTCTGAGCAAAAAGGTAGAAACACAATAAATTTACAATTAAATAAGTAAAATACAACAAATCCGTCATATATGTATTGTTATATATTAATAATATTTGTATGATGTATCTATCTACGTATACGTGTTTACTAATAAAATTATTACGAAGTGTATTTATAACGATATTCTTTGGTTGCACCCGTTTTGCATATCCCAAATGTCTATCTTAAGGTTGCCTGGAAGAAATTGCTGCATAGCAATAAGGCCACCTGTTGCACATTCATTTACTATCTTTATACTCTAGTTGCTGTATTGTATTGTAACTATAATTTTATGTGCAATAAAGAATACTTTATTTATTCATTCATTAGAGCTCTTTACTAAGTAACTTACGTTGCTTTTTAAATTAGTGCGAATAAAGAAATTAGAAATGAAAAAGTTAGGTGAGGTCAACGGTATCTATGTACTATCGTACAGTACATTGTTGGTGAGGTCCATATATTTTTTGAAGACGGAGAAAAGGAAATTTCGGGTATTACGTTTCTTTATGTGATATTATTATTAGGGTGGCTTTTTCCTCATTTAAGCACAGTTTTAGAAAGAACGGAAATTAACTGAACTATTTGAAAATAACTGAAATGCGGCATAACAGAATTGTTTTGTGTTTATTTAAATACTAACATTTTTTTTATTGCACGCATTTTTGTAAGTCAGGATTGCACCTTCATATCGCTTTACTCTTTTTGTTATGCTTCATAATCAAAGACTAGAATTACAGAAATGTTCAAATAGGTGCTTTTGTGTTTTGGTGTTTTGTTGAGGTGTGAACTTTTGTAAATGTGGATAACTGTAATTGGGGCTGACTAACTTTATCTAAAAAATATTCACTGTAAATCGTTATTTATAGTTGTTGTTGTTCCGAAGTAAAGAAAATAAAAATAAAAATAGAAATTTTTATTGCGAATTTTGTTTTAGTAAAAAATATGATGTAGGCACAATAGGTCTTAAACATCATTGATTAACAAAAACAAGCAAGCTGCAAACATAGCAAAATGACTCTATGTCAATTGTGTAACGTAGAAACTATATACGATACGGTGGCTACGGGAATTCCGGAGACTGCGAAAATTCTCCCGAAGACGCGCGGTCTGTTTTTTGGTTCGCATCTAATTTGTTATACGATTGTCATAAAGATCATGCTTTGGTTAGAAAAGTTCACTTAAAATCCGTTTCAGGGCAACGTAAATTGAGTTTAAGTGTTAACAGTCGATACAACCTTAAATGCCTCTTTGGAAAAAATATGTAATAAAATTGAGGATATGCACTGATTAGTATACGGTGTAAGAACACGATTCCTAAAAGTGTTCACGATAAGAAAAACACAACCTTGAAATTTTACAAGAAAACCGCTGTTTTCAATACGTACTTTACATGTACCAGTGATTTTTATTTATATCAACTACACACTTTTAAGTACACTTTTCAAATGGATTTAATTTCGTTTGAAATAAAAAAATCTGAAATAAAACCAGTGTCCCTGCGGCACGACCAGCGCAATCGAACTGATTCAATAAATATACGCACTTTATTAATGTATGATACTACATATATAATAGGTAAAGTACTACACGCAACAACATAGTACAGGTTATACCTATATGCGAGCCAATAGTGGTAATAAAGAGTAGGGATTATATTGTCGTAACTGAAAATGAACATTACGATACAAGTATTTTTTGTATGTTCATCGTTCCGTGACATTCTAAAGCGTGTGAACTACAGACGAAGGGGGAGGCATACAAGTTTAAAGGCTTCCTGACATGCTACACGTGGGAATGAGGGGTCACCCTTCCTTAACCTTTCTCCAGGGAACGCCAATTACGTAAGTCTGCGATAACATAGATGCCGTAACCGTCAACAAAGTATTAAGACGGTCGTGAATTGATACCTGGAGGTATGTAATTTATTAATAAACTGGCCGCTCTGCTGGCTATAAATAACTTTATAATCGATAGGAATTAGAAACATGGTGTATCTTTGTAAAGTCGTTCTGTTCATCCAATTTGTATTAATGAAATTACTGTGGCATATCATCGCATCAATTCTCCAACTATGGAATAATCAATATATTTATAATCTATACGTAATTGCAACGACATGAGCTTTTAAATCGTCAAATAAGTCTTAAAATAATAGAACGCCTTTTTCTGAAAACATCGCCATCGTCGAACTGTGTGTAAGTCGTACTGCTGGCCATGAGTCTCTTCTAAAGACAACGCTCGACAAATGCGGGTTGAATCCACAAGTGAATTAAATTATAGTTGTAGTATTTCTATATTGGATACGGTTCGCATCTTTGGAGAACAGTTTGTATGTATAATAGAGTTTTTTTATGATACCAAGTGACGGGACGAACAAGTCCTGCGCCTAGTGGTAAGCGACACGCCTATCCATAATAGTTGCAGTACCGCTCAGAGCTTTAAATCGGAAAGATCTTAGCTGCACTGCCATTGCGCCCGTCACCCTGAGACGTAAGTTGACAAGTCCCATGTGCCTGTAATTTCACCAGCACCCTTACCCTTTCAAACCGGAACACAGTAATGCTCACATTACTGCTCGGCGGCAGAAATAGGTAAGGTGCCAGTACATCCCTGGACGACCTCTTTCACAAGGAATTCTACTGCTACTAAAAAGAGTATTTAGAAAAATATATGTAAATTATATCATTTTTATTCAAGTTAGCTGCAACAAAATCACTGAAGAAAATCGCATTAATGTTACCAAATATATCATACAAACTATGATACTTTCACTAGATAATACAATTTCACAATTTCAATTTGGTTCATCTAAAGTTACTTTATTCTGTTGTGTAAGTGCTATCAGAACAGCTGGATGGTTCTCTTGCAAAAAACACGTAGAGTAGCCATTTAAAATTTTTCATTTTTTTTTACTGTTTAATAAAACAAGATATTTCAACAATTTATTGATTAGCTAACTGTGGAGAGCTAGAACTACGTCTGTTTCTGTAGTTACTTATTTGGAGTAAATTTTAGGTTATCAACTCAAACAAAGATATGTTCAACGATTCGCGCCATGTTTTAAAATCGAAAATACGAAGGAATCCATTTGGGGTTAACTCATAATGTTTATTTTTCTTTATTTAATACTAATTATAATCAATTTATTTGTTCTACCTCCTGTTATTGCTTAAATTTTCTTTTTGTGTTTTCTTTTGCAAGTTGTAGCACCTACAGGTAGTGCATTTAATATGAAATGTATTTTTAAGTCTCCTTTATTCCTAAGGTTTATTGTATCTACCACTGGCTGTCCTAAAATAAATAAATAAATTAATTAAATTACAAACAAAAATTCAGTTTTTTAAACGCTAAAAAATGAGCGTTTGGTCAAAGACGAGGGCGGTATGTATTTTTTATTACGGTTTATTTTTCTACGTAATCTCCTTTCAATTCTATACACTTTAACCAGCGATATTCCAACTTCTTCAACTCATAACAAATATTATTTTAACTCTGAAAAATAGGCCTCTGTTTCAACAATCACTCCCTCATTTGACGCAAATCGGTAAAAATGAGGTAAAAAAAGTCAGATGGGGCCAGAACTAGATGGCGAATACTGGAGGTGCGGCGATAGTTCGTACCATAATTGAACAAGTTTTGATGTTGTGATTGCAGATGAGAAACGGAATACGTACTCGAAATTCCGTTTTTTTTATGTTCGAAATACCGAACTCACCTAGCTTTTTTTACTTCTAATTTTTTTATTTTCGCGGTAATTTAAAAAAGTGACGTCAGTTGCTTAGTAAGGAGTTTTAAACTTAGAAATAAAAATTTAATTCTTAATTAAGTTTTTATTTAAACTTAAAGTCACGTGTTTATCAACTGCCCTCGTCACCAATGTCGTGGCTTACGATATTACGCGGTTGTCTACTAAATGCCTCTATTGACGACCTCGGAGACCCAATATGAGACATAAGCTTGCTTGCTGAATGAATTTTATTTCTATATACTTTTATTTAGTACGTAAAATGTTTAAATGTATAAAGTAAATTCGGTGACAGACGTAGCGTCTGTCATACAGTTTCATTATAAAACTAGTACGGTTCTTCGCGTAATAATGTCACGTAATGTTAAGATACAATGCAATTGTCTTGATTGAATGAAGACTTTTATTATTATTATTTTGTATTTTAGACTCTAGCTTCTCCTAAGTGATTAATTTTTAATTTTGAAATGGGAGAGGCGGAATTCCCTAACAATGGCACAGTCGGCCGGGGTTAGGAACGCAGGTTCAAGAACCATCGAATTAAACGTGCCCTATTGGGGTAACCTATCACAAAGTCGAAAATTTTTTTGTCCGAAATAACCTTTGTTCGAAATCTCATTACACCGAAAACCGAATTATAAGGAAACACTTGTTCTTTCAGGATATGTTGAAAGTTTATCGCAAAGACACGATTAGGTTCGGTTAGGTTAGGTTAAGTTAGGTTTAAAAAAAAGAAAAGGTTTAAAGAAAAAACATTTTCCTCTTAAAATTACTTTCGAGATTATGAGATTTCGACCAAACGTTATTTCTGGAAAATGTAACCCCGTATCGGACAAGACTGCTTCTTTTATTTGTGCTGGAAGCGACGCGCCACAGAAATCCAACTGCCTCAAGTTGTTAGCGAGGCTAACTGGAGTTAACCCGTTTGCGAACAGCAATATTGGGATATTTCAGTGGAGGTCACATCCCACATGCTGGTGATCTCGTGCGCCAAATCGAGATAATAATAATATTTATTTCATTCATATACACATACAGCAAAATTAAAAACAATGGGTACGTTACATTAAAAAAAACTTATTTCACTGATTTAAACTACCGAATCCCAAACTAAGCAAAAGCTTGTATTGTGAGATTAAGTGTTCCTCCACTCACTGGCTATCAGATACTTTTGCTACTTATTATTATTATGAAGGTTTTTAAATTGGATTGATTTGGGTGTTCCGGGTAGTGCTTTGGAGTGAATTCCGTAGCTCTGGTACTCATAGTACAAGTATACCCCTTGTTTGTGACCAGGTAAATGGTGTGGTTCTCTAGAACATTATTACTATTATAATTCTTACTAGCCTTGAATACAACCGTTGTTCCATTTGAATCGACGCTTATGGAACAGCTGTTACTTTTCGTGATATCAGAGTACCTTACAGTGAAAGTTATTGGTGGGTGTAATAATACCTAAAAATCTCACCGACCTTTTGGGGTCGTCTTATAGACAAGTGTTAGAATTATCTCAACTTTATTAAGGTTTACATAGATTTTTATGTAAGTATAGATGTGCCAGCACCAATAAATTGCTGGCACTCTTACAATGGTGGCCTATCTTGGTTACAACCATATTTTCAGAAAGATTGTGTAAAAAATAATTGTGTAACGTATCTAAAACTTTGGCATTAAATTTCTCATTTGACGTTTCGGAGTAGGGTTTCCGCAAATATTTGTGTCAAGTCACGGTCTTCGGCCCGATATCGAATCAAGCGTTTCGCTCATCCGCAACATCCGTTCGAAACGAAGTTAAAACGATCATCGTTGTTTCATATTCCGTGGTAGATCTTTTTAGCACGCAAAGTCGCCGAATTGTGTACAGATCCAATGTTATCATTCGCAATAAAATTAAGTACATTCTGAAAATAGCTGTGTAAGCAAAAAAAAATGACTTGGGCTAGTACTCCAGAAAAGCGACATGATTTCCACAACACTATCTGCTAGTACACTAGTAGGAATATTTTCTCAAAAATCGTTTTTTGGAATTGCCACAATCGTTTCGTCATAAATATGCAATGCGCAGCATATGTAGAAATTGTAATATAGTAGAGTTAAAGTACACCTTCATTTGAAATCTGAGATAAAGGAAACAATTTTAGTAGCAGTAGAGCTTCTTCAGTTCGTACGGGGTAGTACAACCACCAATATCTGCCGGCAAGCGGTTTCCGTTTTCGTTCCAGTTTTGAAGCTGAAGAAACTAAAGCCATGCGATACATAGGAAATTAAACTATTTTTCCGGATTTAAATCGCGTATATTTGTTTTTTCAAACAAAACGACTTTTCGGGTCCTTTACAGGCCCCAAGGTCATTTCAACCAGTTATGTCTAATATTAATGCAAACCACCCTATTTTTTCACTATAGTTACAATTGTTATTAATTAAATACCTTATTTTTAATTTTACTCAGAAAACATTCCAATTTACGCTACATTAAGTTTTATAAATTATTTTATTGAATGAATTTTTATTAAGTTCAATTTATTATTAACTAATAATAGAAATTAGAATAAACTAAAACATATTAATTAGTACTGCAGTCTTATGTCTGTTTAGGATTTTTCATCAGAGGAAATATTGGATCCCAAACAGGTGGTACGGAGAAACCATCTTCCCTGTTGAAATTAGGATGTTTTTTAATTTCAATAGCCTCTCGCAGTATCCTGGGTAGATAACGGACTTCTTTTGCAAGGACCTGGGGTATGTCAAACTTCATTGAATGTGTAGGTTTATCATTTAGGTTGTTTACGCGAATATTATTTATTGTTTGTGCGAATATTATTTATTGTTTGTGCGAATATTATATATTGTTCATGCGATACATGTCAATTTTATGTTTCAGTGTGACAGGTGACAGTGCCCCTCAGATCTATTCGATCTATTCGGTTATTTACTTCTAGATGGCCACGCATTAAGTGGTGAGGTATATAACAAATATGTTAAAATGTACTGCTTAATAATTTACGCCGTAGGTTGCATTCTTTTATTTTAATTCATCTACTAATGTTGTAACGTCAAAGTTGAAATTTTATTACATTTCTTTGATAAACAATTATGTAAAATTTGTTTGTTTTTTTTTGTTGCATATGTATGAATGAAATACAATCATAGTTCTATGGAACAATATCACTCTATCAAGGTAACTAACTTCTCAATATATTACTTAGTAAGCTTAAAATTTCAAAAAGAAACTTATATTATGTGATATATAAACTAATAAGCCGCAAGCATGTTTAAAAGATATGATTAAAAATAATTTATCCATTTGATCCCTCCTGCTATTCGCCTACTTTGCGTTAAAAGTAATGGTCTCTTATAATTAAATAGTATTTTAGAGAGTCAAGAAATGAAGTTCGTTTGATAAAATTCCAAACAAAATTGACTGAAGCCCGACGACGCCCCTCGGAAGCCATAAAAGTTATTTAATTGTTTTCATTTATAAGACAAAAACTAGAAAATGTTCTTATAGTCTTTAACAGTCTGTAATTCGATTGTCTTAATGAGCTTATTATATTTTGTAGAAGAACACATACATTTGTAAGATATATAAACTCTACATAAACGTGATCAGTTGATCACCCTCACTCTCTTAATTGCTCTCTCTGGATCACTATGCAATTTGTACACCAAGACTGGACAATATTAGTTGAAATTAGCATGTACAAATGTTAGATGCTACTAAGCTCTACGTACTTAATGATGTTGGACATATGCTGTACAGTGGCCTGTATGTAGTTGTGCAAAATATGTATGTTTTGTTTAGAAATTTAATTTTGTTTTCGTAACGTGCATACTTTCAATGCAGACGACTGTACCCATCATCTCTTAAGATTTGTGTAAGTACTTCTGTAATGAAATGCGTTCTCACATGATGTAGCGCATGGTTGGGGTCGCGTGTGTCGGTTGCCTATTAGTAAGTTTACAAAATACCGCCAAAGTTTGTAAACATACGGGCCAATGCGAGAAGAGATGATTTCATGTTTTTCAACAAGCTTCTTGAGAAATATGGTATGCTGAGAATGTAGAATAGGAAATTTTCTTATTTTTTCTTATTCTTATTTAGTTATTACCTTTATTTATATCGTGGAATGTAAATATGAATATTACTATTCTGTAGAAGACGGGACAATGAAATAAATTATATAATAGCATTCTCCCTCATTCGCTATAGTTTCTTAACCTCTATGTAATAAAACAACAACAAGTTACGTATAAAGTAGTAAGGATTTCCCAAAAATATCAAAAATAATCTAAAAATAAAGTTGTCCACGCACGGCAACTCTACAAGCGAAAAGACACGTTTGAGAGTTCGTGGACATAATCGGATAAGGAAACCTATAAAAACGCATGAATAACATTCGTTTTAAAACACGAATACGATACGAGAATAGAACTTCCTTAGACGATTCTTGAAACAAAATCGATTTAAGAACAATGTTAGCAATTTTTGTCGTTAAAGGAAATGACGCATGTTTTAATTATTTTTAGTGAAAGCAAAAATAGATGCTTAGCATAATAAACGCGTGTTCACGAATATACTCTCCAAGGTTTAACCATATATCAGTATAATGCCAGAAAATGTACCTCAGTAAAGTTGCACAGTTAACACGTTTAAATCACCTGTCAAATTCGTTTTGTAATATTTATGACAACCAAAAATAAGTATATAAATACATATTAGACAACATCGCATACGTTCCTCTGATCCCAAAGTAACCAAAGCACCTGTGTTATGGAAATTGGAAACAACGACGGTACCGCAAACACTCGAATCTGAGACAATATTGAAAGGTTAGTTTTCTACATTGACACGGCCGGGGTTCGAAGCATGGACCTCAGAGATGGCGACAACATGAAAACTGGTGTGTAAGCCACTCGACTACACATAGGTGATTTTTTCAAAGTTCATAGAGTATACAGAATAAGGTGTACGGGGAATTTCTTTTCGTCTGAGAGTTACGATTTCAAGACTAGTTTGCTTACCTGTGATATAAAGACTGAGATCTAATAAGACAGTGTATTGACCAAGAGGACAACACTTGAAGAAAACCGAACAATGCCCATATTGTGCAAAGTCTAGTAGAATCGATTACCAGTGTACGGCCGGAATCTAGACAATACTCGCATGCTTTCAATCGATTTCTCGCTGTTTCTTGTTTATTGAAGCACAATGCGCTCTTCTTTTGTTGTAAGATCTTATTGTCTATAATTTTGCAGGGATTTGTTCATCATAAATATATTGAATTGTGCACTTAGTGCTCTGTTAAAACTTTCATAACTGTTTGTCTTTATTTGCTACTAGCGTTTGTTTGTATGGGTACTGTTTTAAAATGCTTTGTCTTATTTTGAAGCCGTCAAGCTATTTAATTGAGAATATTGTTACAGCAACTTTCAATATAGGTATTCTGATACAATAATTGAGGCATATATCGTAGTCACTTGATTGTCTATGCTCTATGTTGGCCAGTCAATATTTAGTAGCAGTAGAACTAATTGTGAAAAAGTTACCTTACCTTACCTTACCTATTACTGTCATCAAGCAGAAATGTCAGCATTAGTGCGTTCCGGTTTAGAAAGTGCTAGACTGCTGGTGAAATCACAGGCACATCTTAACTTATGTCTCAGGGTGACAGGCGCAGTGGCAGTCAGTGCCTCTCCGATCTCCGATGATTTAAAGCTATGGATAGGCATGTCGTTTACCACCTGGCGCACGACTTGTGCGTTCCATAGTTTGATATATTAAAATATTAATTATAATATAATTATATTGCTCTAAATTCTTAGTCTTACCTTCATCGTTAGAACATTAGTGAGATGATCGATACCACAACCTTACATATTAATATTTGTTTTTGCGTATACGCAAACGTGTCTGAACTATCTGTGTCGTGAAAAAAAAAATTGTCTTTGTAACATTGATACCATTGACAAAGTTTTCTACAACTCTACAAGGCATTAGTAACACGTTATTACTGGCAACGGTAACGTTTTACTGTTACTTTAACTTAAAAGTTACAGTTCAACTTTATTCGAGAGTTTAATAATAATGTTTCTGTAACATTCCGACCGTGACCGGTAGCGTTCACTCTCAATCTTTGCTGTGTAACGCAATCCAATAAAAAATAAAAGTTTAGTTTCAACTCTAGGCTGTCCGGCGTATTAATAATCTATGCCTTTAAAAAAGTGTACAATATGGAGATAGTTTTTAATTACATGAGACTTCAAAATTTGGACGTTGTTATACAGAAATGTTTCGATCCATCATCACCTAAAATTCGTATATTATTATATACTAAGTGGGATTATTTCTGTGTAATTACGTACATTTTTTGTTCTAAATTTCCTGGGGGCCTACTATAAGCAAGCCAGCCAAGTTCCATGCAATTCACTTGACGTGGTAAAACTGAATTGCTTAAGTTCGTATCATGACCTACACAATGTTGAACGGGAATGGCATGGCTGGATGATGAGTTTTACTTTTTATACGTTAATGGAACTACATACTAAATCATATGAAAGAAATAGACAGATGTACTATCCTGGGAGCGTTCAAGCACTATTAACGGATTGTGTTCAAAATGATAACAATTACATTTTTTTATTAATTTTATTGTTGATTATTATACTTACTACGTTGTTTTGTAATATCGGCAACTTTTCAATCATACCATACAATTTGTCGTACGACAAAGTCACATGCTAGTCTAGTCTAGTCTAGTCTAGTCATTATTATTGAAATTAATAAAATTAATAAGGTGAGTTTGTAATTTGATAACATAATTGGAACGTATTTTATATTCGTACATTTTCATTGATTGCATTAAAGTCAAATTTGGCACTATTTAAAGTTATTTTACGATTTTCGATCAATAAATTATTAAAATGATTAAAATTCCATTTAAAAATTGCAATAACATTCATGCCAATAATTTATCAACACTACTTTAAAGATTCGAACTAAAATTTTCAAAAAACGCTCAATAGTTAATAGTATTTATTTATTGACAATTAATTGGCTGTACAGCCCTTAGAATAATAACGCATAGAAACCTAGCCCGCACACGCTAAGTGAGGCAAGTTAGAGGGTTCCAAACGCGTCCCAGGAGCGCGCGGGCTGTTAGTGCTCAAGGTCATATTGCACCGCGAACAGCTCCAAAATTTTTTGCTAAAATGACGAAATGTGCGGTAAATGGGTGTAAAAATACAACAGACAAATATAAAATAGACACTAACATCGCATTCCACAAGTAAGTAATGCGTTTCAACTCATATTTTTATGTAAATATGCGCATCTTGAACTAATATTTACTTTAATAAACATTAAATGTTTTCGTTAACTCCTGGAAGTGATTGGGACACTTAATTATTTTATAATACTTTTAACGGCTCTGCGTTCATGCTTTATTGAATAATTATTTATTTTAATTTTATTTGAATTGGAGCACATATTGCAACAAATTTACAGTACTTATATATTTGTTTCTACTATAGTGTTGGCACCACCAGTACAACTTTGATAGCTTATTATATGTCTTTCTTTTCGTAACTCAAGCGAAATATTTTATATTAAAATATTTTATTTTCTTAAAAGGGGAGCATTCTTAAGCGATTTTTTAATCTATTTTAACAGTTATTTTCTTTAATGTTTGCTTATGGCATTTTCGGTTTTAGGTTTCGAATATGGCACTTATTTCTAAATCCAAGATGCGGGCGCGATTTTTCGAATAATGGCAAGTTAGGTATCGTTTTCGAGATGTTTGGGAATGTTCAATACAAATATGGCACTCATTTCTAAATCCAAGATGGCAAACACGACAGTTCAAACAAAAGCAATATTCGTAATGAGCACCCCCAAATACCTCGAAAACGATACCCAACTTGCCATTATTTGAAAAATCGTGCCCGCCATCTTGGATTTACAAATAGTGCCATATTCACATTGAGCATCCCCAAATACCTCGAAAATGATACCCACATAGCATTTTTTTGAAAAAATCGTGCCCGCCATCTTGGATTTAGAAATGAGTGCCACATTCGTAATGAGCACCCCCAAGTACCTCGAAAATGATACCCATATTGCATTTATTTGAAAACTCGTGTCCGCCATCTTGGATTTAGAAATGAGTGCCATATTCGTAATGAGCACCCCCAAGTACCTCGAAAATGATACCCATATTGCATTTATTTGAAAAATCGTGCCCGCCATCTTGGATGTAGAAATGAGTGCCATATTCGTCATGAGCATCCCCAAGTACCTCGAAAATGATACCCATATTGCATTTATTTCAAAACTCGTGTCCGCCATCTTGGATTTAGAAATGAGTGCCATATTCGTAATGAGCATCCCCAAATACCTCGAAAAGGATACCCATATAGCATATTTTGAAAAATCGTGTCCGCCATCTTGGATTTACAAATAAGTGCTATATTCGTTTTTCATCGACAAAACCGAGCACATCTGTAGGCACCTGATCGACAATGTCGGGCAAATCTGTAGGCACCTTTAACTTAATGATGAGTTAAGCAAGATACAATTTCCCCACTTTTGAGGGAAATGTTATTCCATGGCATCATTATTTGTATATTTGTTTGCGTGCCGACGAGCGTAGATACAAGTTGCTTACGCCTACATGAATTTGGTTTTTGCCTCACTTGTGACAGTTCGTTTGATATGAAACTATCATTCTATGCGTTATTATTCTAAGGTACAGCCTATAAAGATAAGAAATAATTATGAAACTGAAAGTATAACAAAATTTAAACGAAATTTCTTAAAAATGTAACAAAATCTAAAAAAAGTTAGAAACCGAGTAACTTTTTTTGAATTGCTTATATTTGCAGATGAGGCCGCCACTTGCTTGGCAAAAGGCACGTCATGATACGATTTTGCTATGAAAGAAAAGGTGAACGGATTTCGAATGGGGAACGTAAATTGAACGTGAACGTAAACATGGACAGTGAATTGTTTTTGTGAGATCATAGTACGAATTTGACAGGCAATCCAACTTACAAGCTTAAATAGGATTGCTGTAAGAGCTCATAGTAGGCCCCGCGATCTTCTTATCGTATGGATGGTGGTAACGAAATTGTAATTTGTAATAAGAATAAACGAAAAGTGGACTGTAATTTTAGCTGGTCGGACAAAACGTAAATAGCAATATTTTTGATCTCGGATGACCATATAAAACCCACCTACCACTAGACGCCGTATCCCGTAGACGCCGATCGCGCCACTAGTAGGCGCCATTAAAAGTTTTCTGTAATTTTTATTTAGCTTTTTATTTTATTAATTTGAACCAAGCAACTATGTCTCATTCATATAATAATACCTTAAAGACTAACATATATGTAATATAATATGAATACTAAATAACTAATCTTCACGAATTGTAATGACTAGACTTATACGTACCTATTCTACATTTTAGATGACACTTAAATGCTGAGATGCTAATACTTTATAGCTGCTCCACAAGTTAACTTAGCAACAGATCCTGTTAACAACACCTTTTCTTGTGAATTCATTAAAGCTTCCTCATTTGAACCGACGTAAGGTAGTAACAACATTCTTGAATCGCCTCGAATTAAATTTATCTGTGATACTGAATTCACCACACAACACATTTTTTAAATAGTAAGAATCTGGATAACGGCCATAGTCTTGAGAAATGCAAAAAAACTCCAATGCTTGTATATATCAACTGGAATTTGATCACTTGCCTAATAATGAGAAATATGCCGTTTTTACTTCCGTTTTCAAGAAACGCGATAAATTGAGTCTGTCTAAATACCGTCCCATTGGTTTTACAAGCATTCCTTCGAAATGTATAAAGAATTCTCCTCAAATGTGCAATAAATTAAATGCCTATTTGCGGAATCTATCCCTATAGACAACATAACAGAAACAAACGTGTTTTTCCTCTGTATTTTATTATTTGTGCTGTATAGTAAATGTTTCATTGTATTGTACTTTATAAAAAGCAACAGAATCTTCACTGATCCAACCTAATTTATTACTCTATTGTACCGTCGCGTCACATCAATATATGTATTTTTGTTACTAAAACTAGCTTTTCATTAGAATTACTTCTAGAAACAAATTCATAAAAAGCAAATATTTAATATATCAAAAATGATATAAATTGAAGAAATTATTGTACGTAGGTATGTACATAAAAGCACACAAACGTTATTACGATACACTCAACGAAATAAAAACAACACATGTCAATCAGAGGAAGAAAAAGAAAGTTGCAATATTGGTTTTCTTTGTAGGTATCCTGCATTCAATTGCTATTGAATTTATCTATTGGTGTTCATATGAAACAATTGAAGGCTGTTTTGTTATAGTCGTAGCGTTTACACTATCTGTTCAATGGGATGTGGTCGACCTCGTCTCGCAATGGTTTTTCGAGCCAAAGAAGGTCAGTCCTACTCAAAGTTTGGACCTTGATCGTCTTTTAGGATCAGTTGTTGTGTCAACATTCGTATGAACTCGTAATAAAAATAATGTTAATAATAATAAAAAATATATATACTACCTCAAAACACAAAGAAGTAGATATTATGTTAAATAAAGTATGTGAAAGGTTAAACGTTTGTGAGAGACTGGATTCTATATTTAGGCAATTAAATAAAACGACGACATGGACATGATAGAATATAATATATTTACGAGTTTTCCGTGATGATGGATTGAAACATTTCTACATAACTATGTCCAAATTTTGTATGTTATGTGCACAAGACTGTACAAGGAACAATATATATTGAACTTTATGATATACGATATCGATATCGGTAATAATATTTTCAGTCAAAGTCAAATAATATTTATTTCATAGGAAAGCAAATTACTCTTGAAATAGTCATATTGATTAAATTCTACGGCTCATTCGTAAGGCAGATTCAGAGAAGAATGAGCAAAAAACTCCAGGGGTTGCTCTTTGTAAATAAACGTTTGTATAAATTTACTATTTACAATCAACATCATAGGTTGAGACAACCTGCAAGAGCTAAAAGGGTCTTTCTTAGGATTGTTCCTAAGGAATTTTAGAATTAGAATTATTTCTTAGGATATAAGGGTACTTCGGATTTTTGTCATCCAAGTACGCAGAAGCTGTATAAAAAACCTTTAGTATTTTAGTATAAAGTTTTATTTTATACGTCGTGAAAGCAAATTTTGAATATCAGCCGGAATCTTATACAGAAGCGTATATGTACATTTCCTCAATGAATTTGTGATTTTGTGAAAACGACTGTCAAGAACGGCCAGTTTAATTTCATTCGTCATATAATGGAAGGTCTGTTCTTTTTTGTTAAAGTAAAAAAATGTTTCGAGTTCTTAGGTTTTCGCGATTGTTACACATAGGAAATGAAACTATTTTTCCGGATTTAAATCGCGTATATTTTTTTTCAAACAAACCGACGTTTCGGGCCCTTTACAGGTCCCATGGTCACGGTTGACTGAGGTGAGGATAAACCTACACATTCAATGAAGTTTGACAAACCCCAGGTCCTTGCAAAAGAAGTCCGTTATCTACCCAGGATGCTGCGAGAGGCCATTGAAATTAAAAAACATCCTAATTTCAACAGGGAAGATGGTTTCTCCGTACCACCTGTTTGGGATCCAGTATTTCCTCTAATGAAAAATCCCAAACAGACATAAGACTGCAGTACTAATTAATATGTTTTAGTTTATTCTAATTTCTATTAATAATTAATAATAAATTGAACTTAATAAAAATTCATTCGATAAAATAATTTGTAAAACTTAATATAGCGTAAATTGGAATGTTTTCTTTGTAAAATTAAAAATAAGGTATTTAATTAATAACTATTGTAACTATAGTGAAAACACAGGGTGGTTTGCATCAATATTAGACATAACTGGTTGAAGACTGTACCACCTCGGTCAACCATGACCATGGGACCTGTAAAGGGTCCGAAACGTCGGTTTGTTTGAAAAAGCAAATATACGTACTTGGCACTTCCAGTTAAGGTTATATAATATATAACCTTAACTGGAAGTGCTATGTTGACAGACTGTGTGATAGACTGAGTGGTGCAGTCTTTGCGTTGCGTAAACTGAAATTGCACATTTCTGATTCTGCATTAAGACAGGTCTATTTTGCATATTTCCAGTCGCTGATGTCGTACGGTTCACTCATATGGGGTAACTCTACAGATGCCAATAGAGTCATGCTAATGCAAAAACGTGCCGTACGCTTATTGGTTGGGGTAAAACACAGACATTCCTGCAGAAATCTCTTTGTAGCGCAACGCATAATGACGCACTACTCACTCTACTTATACGAAATGATAATGTATGTTAGAAATAATTTGTCTTCATTTGGTACTGTAAATGTTTCTGGTATCCCACTTCGCCGTACCGGTCATTTGAGAACAATCCCTCGACGCATGGCACTTGCAGAGAAAAACCCGCGTGTCATCGGACCTACTTACTATGAGCGTTTACCCGCTACTCTCAGACTTGAACCGTCTGACGAAATATTTGGGCGCCGCCGGCTGAAAGACCTTTTCTTGAAAAATCCTATATACTCCGTAAAAGAATTTATGGACTTTAAATTGTAACGAATTCAGTATTTTCTATTTTTATTCTAATTTTTACCGCATTAACATACTCTTGTATAATTGTTATCAACTTATGACGATCCTTGATGGAGAATGATATTTGATATATAATTTAATGGCAACAATATTATATAAATGTATTGTTAATTTTCTAATTATTGTGTGCTTTTCTTATAATTTTCCTTTTTGACGATCTCAATATAATTTCTTATACTATGACATGTAGTGCAATTTATACTGTAATGTTATATTTGAGAAATAAATGAATCTGAATCTGAATCTGAATCTACGCGATTTAAATCCGGAAAAATAGTTTCATTTCCTAAAAAATGTTATTCTTCTTCACATAAATTACATTTTCGTGTAGCGCTAGTGTAAGAATATTAACATTATTATTAGATTCATGTCTTTTTGTGTGTGTAAAATAATTTTATCGATAAATTATGCCTTTTTTGTAAGATCATTGGATTAATGTAATCACTACTTTTTTATTTCGGTCATTTATTTGGGTAGGCAAAGACTCTACTACACAGCCTCTTCATATATCAGTATGTTTTCTTCGTTTTATGGTTTTGGCCGAAAAGACGACAAGGGCCTGTTCTTGTTTTTTTATGAAATTTAAATTTTTTTAACGTTACAAGCGTAGTTTTTATAATGGTCTTGGCAGCATGGTCATCGTACTAAATTTTGTGGTTTTGTTCCTTTGAAGAATGGAAAAAAATAATATTTTATCCAAAGGCTCCAATGACGTTTTACCCTCTTTGGAAATTTGACTGACATTTGTATCCCTTGGTTACACGTCATATCAGTCATAGTTATTATTCTTTGGATTTTCAATTTGTATCCAACGCTTCATGTTTTTATATAATTTTGTTTTAATATTTTGTAATTACTCAATGAATAGTAGTAGAGTAATTTAGTTACCAATACGGCCACGGGCTCAAGCCTTGTCGCTGCTGTGGGCAATAATAATTATTGATATTATAAATAAAAAGTTGAAGTAATCCATTAAATATAGTTAAAATTGTAGAGTGAAGCTTAATATAGTGAATTCAGTGTTTGTAAATAGTGAAGATCGGAATTATTTTGTGAGAATTTCTATTCATTCCAATATATGTCCAATGACGTCATAGTGAGTCATCGCGATGCTTCGATCTATAGTCACGACCTGCGCTCGCGCAGTCCACCGGTGACGTTACTTTGTATGGTAAGCATGAGATTAGTTTTGCAGAACTTAGTTGTTTGTCAATATTTATTTACTTGATTCATTATGAAGGCAAATGTTTCTCTTTGAGGATGAAAATATCATATTATTTTAATTTAAATAAATCATGGTTTTTATTACCTACAAATCTTTTTTTTTATAATGAATGTAAATAACAACTCTAGAATTCTTCTAAGTTAATTCTATGGTAATTTATTAAATGCTGTAAAATACAAAGCATTTTAAAAATGCATTTATATGATGAGTCCCCTAAGTAGGTGCATTCATGAAGATGCGTTTGCCAAAGAATTATAATTAGGAAGTAAAACGTTCCCACGGCATTTTGCCAGAAACAAGTAACGTATTTATGTTCACGCTTATTGTTTATGGGCAGTGATAATTCCGATTCACGGTCTACTAGCCGGTAAGGATATTTCTTGGAGTTCTGATCGAGATTCTTATTGCTTACAGAAATAAAGGTGAATTTAAATTAAAAAAAAGCATTTTTTTCTCTTAGAACCCTAACTTATTCTATTTATTTTAATTTTTTGTTTTTTTTTTGGATACCTATTTCTGAAATTTTTTAATATACACTCACTATACTTTATTTATCAGCTAGTCTTGTGAACAGATCCTAAATAAACCATTTTTTGTTCAATTCGATAAAGCTCTGCACACACTGGATAACAATACGCACAGCGGTAAGGTAGGGCAGGTAGTTATACAAACAAAACCGCTCCTATTTGACTCTACACTTGACTACTCCCGAACAATAACACCTGATCAATTTACTTATATAATATTATTTTTAATGCAATTGAAAATTGAAATAACGTCATTGCTTTTATTTATATACTTCAAGAAAAGAAAGAAATATGTTAAGAATGACTTGATCACGACGTAAATGCGAGGTTGTAAACAAACTATTGTCTGTAGCTGACTTAACTGTTCTCTGAGGATGCCTTCATTGTGTTCAAAAGATTGTTATTTTATTATAAAGACTTAAAATAATCTACAGAAAGAAAAATAAATAACAAAACAATAGTATAATTTAAGGAATCCAGTGAGGAGGAGCAATAATTGGATATTTTTGCCTATATAACATTACTTTTAGTTCTATTTTGCATTTTATATTACCATCAAACCGTATATTGAATGTTTTCTGCATATAAATATCCGATTTAACCTAGAAGCGTACATAACTCTCCCAGTATGCGTAGAGTTGTCTAAACAGGTAAAATCAATGAAGCGTACCTTGACCACTAATTGTCGGCAATCTAGAAGAAAGAACAGCGGCGATGATGAAGCCTCCGAACTCAAGGACCGACACACCACAAGAAAAACTTGCTGTCACTGTTTCGAAACCACTTGGACACAGGTCGATGCACCAACGAACTAAAATCACTGATCAAGTAACACAATTATAGTGTTCCAATGTTGTTTTTCGAAATTGTATTGTTTAAACGTAGTTTCAGTATTCAAAACGGGTTTTATTTACGATATGCGGCGCGTCGTTCACTGTCGACACACCTGTAAATTGCGCTAGTTCCGCGGTGACTGAGTACGATAGCAGAGAGAGACGACGTGATGTGGTGCGACAGAGAAAGAACACATGCATTTGTGGGAGGGAGGACGACCGCTGCTGCTCTAAGAGCGCACACTGGTTCTGTTCCACTTTTCCGGCCCAAATATTTTCATTTAATTAATACGTTTTGTGACCACATTAGCACTTAGTTTATACTATGTATTTAGTTCCTTAATAAGAAGCAGTGCATTATATCGTGATAGCGCAACAGGTTTCGTTCATTATAAAAGTCATTGAATTCTCATTAACGTAATAGATTTCTTTGTATTATAATAAAAGGTAATTGATTACCATCAATAAGGAGATGGTAGATGCTTGATTTTTTTTAAGTTTATGAATATAGTGTGGTACTTGCAACGGCATATATAGTGGTATACCAAGTAATGTAGAGTTGATTTTGTCCTCGTGAGTCTGTGCATGGGTCCAGTGTGCGGCCGTACCTCCTGTTACCTGGCACGGACAACCACGACGGCGCCCCGCGCCCCGCTCTCGGCGCGCTTTTAAATTTTTAACATCACCGACCACACCATAGTCTGCCATGACCTCATAGAAACACCTTACAGAGACACATCTGCTTATTTTGTTGAGTTTCCTTTCTGTAAAAATAACCATATTGTACCTACTGTAAATGCAGCCATAATGCAAAAGTTCAATGTTTAATAATCGAAAGCGGTGTTGAATTTATTTGTAAGTTGCATGAAGTCTCATTTGTTTATTTATAGGAGATGCATGTTCACTTATTGTAGTTTGGAAATGGACAAAATCCCTTCTTAACTTCATGCAACGTTGGAAATATTGGCACACAATTTACTGCCAGTGCACGTTTAAATTAAAAAACGAACTAGATGTTGTTATGTTCAATTATACTTGGCAAAGTGGGGATTTTAATGTCTGTTAAGTTACATAATAAGAGTTTCCGCGAGGGTTGCGAAGTTGGGGTGCATGCAACAGGTTAAACCGCATGGTCCTATTTGTAATTCGAAGTTACGTCTTTCCTTGAGCGGGGAGGGAAGGGGCTCATGAGGTATGATAGCAGGAATGGGCGCCACGATTGTTAGGAATGTCACATCGGTAATGTGAAGAATAATTACAAAGGCGTTATTAAAAATAATTTTGAAATTTCTCTACATTCAATAGAGTCATAGTTCGTCCAGGGAAGTACTGCCACCTCACCTGTTTTTGCCGCCAAGTAGTAATGTGAGCATTACTGCGTTCCGGTGTTGAAGGGTATGAGTGCTGGAGGTCGATTCAGTATTTAACCGAATCATTCGATTGGATATTCGAGAACATTCGAGTTAGACGTTTCGCTGAAATTACAGGCACATCTGACTTGTCAACTTATGTCTCATGGTGACGGGAGCAGTGGCAGTGTAAAGCTCTGAATGGGACTGCAACTGCTATGGACAGACGTGTTACTTACAACCAGGCGCACGACTTGTTCATCCTGTCACTTGGTATCATAAAAAAAGCCAGTCCTGTATTTTCTATTAAAAAAAGCAAAGGAATATAAACAAAAGATCAAACGTACAAAGAGATGAAATGTTAAGAGCCACCATCTTATCATTCTTTTTTACCTCTTTCTCAAAAATACTCATTTTTAAGGCGATACTTTTCTGCGGTTTCGTATCTAACGCACGATGATGTTCATTCTGCTATTTTGTTAAAAAACAGGTATTGTTTGATCATCTTAACCGGGAGATATTTTATAGATCCTATAGGGTCTAGTGAATCAATACATTTATTCAATTTGCATTAACGCGTGTGAATGCATTGTATTTCTATTTCGTGAGCGCCATTACGGATACTTATAGCGCATGTTAACAATAACATAACTACGAAAAATTTACTGGTATTTTATTTTACTAAATTTGGGAGAGTCCAAAAGTTAAATTTGTGATTAGAATCTTCTTGCACATAAAACAATACATAATAAATATGAAACGCCAACGCGCGAAAATATGGTTTTCCCACCATTAGAAGTTGTGACGTAAAATCATTTTGTAAACAAACGCAGCAAATTTAACATGCTTCGGTTAGTTAAAATCTTATACTTGATTAAGTATCAAGGATCGATTAAGTTCTTATGCGTTAGTTTTAGTGTTACGTAGTATACTGAAAAACATTGGACTTTAATCAAGTTAGCTTATCAAGATACTTGATGGAAATAATCCCATGAATAAATCAATCACAACGTGGTTAAATTCATTACATAAAATTGTTACTGTAATCAAAAACACAAGCACGGTAGTTGGTTGAAAGATTCAGAACATGTTATAAGGAAACAAATTATATGAGCACCTTGACAATGTTTAGTCAATTTAGTTCAATTACATCATTTTTTCAGTGTATGGCAACTAGGCAACAATTTTAATTGATAGAATCAATAAAAATATTTGGCACATATTTCTTAAGTTAATGTCTTTAATTGATTTAATACGAAATACTGTAACCATCGACGGCAGTTAATTAGGATCACGGGTGTTAGTTACAACACGAACCACACACAATACGTGGTTAATCATAAAATTTACTTTTGAACTACACGCATTACAATTATAGTTTGTTATTGAATTATTCCGCTGGTACACTCGCCAAGAAAGTCAATCTGATTGTTTTATTTTTGTCAGATATATTTTCCGTTAGTTCTAGGGTAAGGATAAGAACTTAGTTTATGAATTTATATAATCTTCAGTAGTGATAGGTACTGTTTTATATTGACACTGTGTTGTGTAGGTAGATATTATATACTATTGCATCAATTCTTATCAGTCAGGGTATCTACTACAGTATAATAAAAGCAAGTAGGGCAAGTCTATTCGATGTATAAATGCCTACACTTCACTGTGCGGAGCGTGGGGTTACATTATTATTTTAGTTGTAAAAATAATTTGAAAAAAATATGGTATTCATCACAGAGTCGCCTCGTGCTGTATTATATCGAAATAACCTTTGTTAAATGCAGTAGGTACTTATATATTGATATTTTATACCAGGTTCGCGGATTGGTATCTTTTTTTAGTAGCAATGTAGCTCCTTGTGAAAGAATTCATCCAGGGAAGTACTGCCTCTTACCTATTTCTCCAGGCAAGCAGTAATGTGAACATTGCGTGTAAGCGTGCTTCTGAAATTACAGGCACAAGGGACTTGTCAACTTGTGTTTTAGCTTGACGGGCGCAGTAGCAGTGCCCCGCAGATCTTTGAGATATAAAGCTCTGAGTGGCA